>NC_034413.1:37078995-37251125 GCF_002078875.1 Numida meleagris | reverse complement strand
CATGATCCTGAGAGAGTCAGATGTACACCAGACATGTGGCGTACATTCACAAGAACTGCACCAGAAAAGTACGCTGGTACATTAGCAGCCATGTATGGCAGATGGGAAAGAAGACCCCTATGGGTGAACTGATTTCCAGGCTCCATGACTTTGAGCTACATTTAACCCCTCTGCAAGTTGCCATTGTAAAGGTAACTGAAAGACTGGATAGACTTGAGAGTGATCACGATGATATAGTAGAGGAACTGACTTCTTTGTTTCATGATGATAAACCTGATGACAATCAGGATTGTCGAGACACCCTACAGGAGAGGCTGAGCAACTTGTTGGATGATGCGAGTTGGGAGGACAACGTCTCAGCTATTAGAAGAAGAAAACATCCTCCTGCTCGAGCAAGTGACAACAGTAAGACTATGTCCCGTGTTGCCTTGTGGCGTTTCCTACGTGACCATGGAGAAGACATGAAGAAGTGGCACAAAAAACCCACTCCTGCACTACAAGCACGGGCAACAGAACTGCTAGCCAGATCAATCACCGAGGCGAAATCCTCCGCTCCTGTTGCTGCGGGACGTGGTAAAAGCCGTAAGGGCCCTGGTCAGAAGAACAAGGGAGGTAACAAGCAGAGGGGCCCTGCCCCCAGTCAGGGGGGGGAAAGGGATAATAGAGTGTATTGGACTGTGTGGATTCGATGGCCGCATTCTCCACCCAATAAAAATGTCAACAGTTTACAGGCGTTTGGCCTGGTTCCGTGACGAAGGGGACGGGGGACCCACAGGCCCACGCCCCGGGAAAAGGGTAAGGAGATGGCCCTGAGAGCAAAGATCAGCGGCAACAATCTGAGGAGAAACAAATTAATTTACGAAATAAAATATCGGAATGCAAAACAGTACACTATAATACAATATAATTACAATTTAAGCTGATAAATCCAATACAGAGAGAGAATGTCCCAAAATCAAGGTAGGCCTTACTCTACTACCGACGATAAGACGGCTGGAGGGCGAGGTGCTGCCAAGACGAGAGACGGCGGAAAAAGGGCGAGGTCTCGTGATCTGCAAGTTTTTATACTGTGAGCTTTTATCTTTTCCCTCTGGCTGGAAAATGGTAACAGAGGAGCAAAGTAGCGTGGGGACTGTAGTAGTCCTTCTCTTCTGAGAACCAGGTACATTCACTACATGATGTTATGATGTGGAATACCAACAACCGAAAATCACAAAACCATGACATTTGACTCAGCTTGGAAAATTGATTCAGATGCATATGAAATGAGAACTTGTGAACTCAGAGTGACTCATGGATTAGTTTGTTGTTCTTCTGTGTTTTTTTTTTAAACATCTAGTCTCATGGAGGTATCTCCAAACTGTGTGATCTCTGTGCATTGGTCTATGCCCAGCTTTGTCATCATCTGAATGGTAGGACAATGGAAATTAAAAACAAAAACAAAAAACTAAGATAAACACAAAAAAAAACTGCAGTCTGAAAATAAACAGCAGCTTTCTCAGTAACAAGGTTGCCTGGATTGCCCTCTGCTTTTGTTTAAGGCAGGTTAGAAATGCTGTTTCTGTAGAGTTTAACAGCTGACATTGTAGACAAAGTGACTTTTTGGGCCAGCAGTAATTATCAACAACCTTATAAGCAAAAGGACAGAATAAATACGCAAAGATTGTCTAAGAAGTGATTTAGATTCATGCCTGTTGTTATTTACAAGCATTCTAGATAAAAGGCTTAATGTTAGGTTGCTGAGGTTTGCAGTACATGAGTATATAACAATACAGACAATTTATGTGTTATCATATAGGTTCTAGGAAAATCCTCTTTCTATGACATGATTAAGGACTCTATCTTGAAAAGGATTATGTATGTTTTTAAGCTAATATGCTGTGAAATGATCAGGACTCCTGGCAGTGCATAATTCAAGAATGTGCATGTATCTTCAAAGGTCTGAAACCTAAATAAAGCACACGCAAATCAACATGATAGTTTTGAATTTTTCTAAGATGTGATGTAGGGCTAAGCTTAGCTGTTAAGAAGATAATGATTTTAGAGTGGCCCAGCATGTCCATAATCGAATCTAATGCAGTAAAACCTATGTAGGTTACAAATACCCAGGAAGCTAATACAAATTAGTGGGTTTTGGTAATAGCCAACACAGTGGATAAAGTGATCAAACACAGAGCATCACAAAATAGGTTTTACTGAGTTATCACTATAACCCTGTCTATATCTGTGAGTGATAATGATGCGTTTAGTAGAATTATTTATAGAGGCTTTGTATGTTGTGTGGAGTGTTCACTTTTTGAAATTCTCTTTTTTGTTAAGAGGAGAGCTGGATTGGGCTAATTAGAAAGCATGTGAATTTATGCTTTTCCGCAAGAATAAAAATGTTTTCACCTTAAATTGAAGATTTTGTGTGCATAGTGATGAGAATAAGTGTATTAGCTTTTTAAATTATTAAGTCTTATGGCCTTTTACGTGGGTTGAAGTTCCTGTATGACTGTTCTCTAAGTACTGTCTCAAGACTTGCTGGTGAGGCAAGAGGGATGAAACAGGGAATGGTGAGGTCCCAGCAATGCATATTGCTCCCAATTCAAGTCATAGGAGCTTGGGAAGCATACAGGACTTCTACCAGACAGGACTGAGTTTTTTAAACATGACTGTGAATGAGATCTGTCACATTCTGCATTTACATAAATGAATCAAAAGATACGAGCTCTGTGCTATGGGTGCTTCCCCCTACTTATATTCTCTTTATAGTTTGTGTTTCATCCTTTTTTTCCCTTTTCAGTTCTTTTCTCATTTGAAAGCTTTCTTCCCTATTCCATTTTGTCACAGAGACATTATAAGACCTCAAACAGAAATGCAAAGCTTTTCAGTTATGCTACCTTTGCATAATAAGCCCCTAAATTAAATGTCAGGGTTACAGTTATTGCTCAAGTATGCTGGCAGGTGAGACCAGATAACTCAAGCCAAGATGAAAAGGTGGTAGAAATAACTGTACTAGTAAGATGTGGTTCAAAGAAAACAAATGAGGGCAAAATGTAATGGGCATGATGACTGATCAGGCTTCTGTGTTGTGTCTGCGGAGTGATGTGGCTGAGGGCCAGACCCCATCCAGCTGCTCACTTGCTCAGCAGGGCAGGAGGAGGAAATAGGCTGAGAAACTTACAATAAGACGAAGACTTTCCCTTGATGCAGCACAGGCTCTGCGTGGTCTGCCATTCCTGTCAGGAAAATCCTTCTGGCAGGGGCTTTGCACAGGCTGGGTGGCAGGGATTGCTGCTTGTGGCACCTGGCTCAGAGCAGCCCCAGCCTCTCCTCAGGGCAGCGTCTTGCTGTTTGCAGCTCAGATAAATGTTACACCGGGGACCACATTTTGACAGGAAATTGATTATGAGAGCTGTTTTGGTATACCCCATTGTCTTTGCTGTTATGGAGGTAGAGAGGAAAAAAATGTGTGCTGAAGGGTGTTTGAGAAAGGCGCTGACTGTGTGTGCAGTGCTGTTGCTCCCTCTCCACAGTGCTTGTGACAGGAGAGAAGAGAGTCCATCCTGACTGCCAGCTGTCACCTTTCAAGCTATCGTCAGGTAATAATTAGCCTTTTTAATGATGTGAAACTCTTGTGTGGTGTTCTTCCTGTGTATTGGCTGCAACTGAAGAGAGCGAGGCTGCAGAGGTGAGGAGATGGCGCAAACCCTCCTCACACCGTAGGCCACATGTGGGGTCTAATCGGAGTGCCATGTATTTCTGGCCTTAACTTTTTGCAGATAGAAGAGGTAGAAAGCTGCAATGCAGTTATATAGTGCAGACTGCACATCTCATGTTCATAACAAATTGGCTTACTTCTCTTGAGTCTCAGCACTAGCTAGGTGCCGGCAAAATTAGGACTGGAATAAAATTTCAGCTTTTAAAAATTCTCTAGATTTTTAGGCCCTATTCTGGCAATGCAATTAGGTGTACGTGTGTAAAGAGCATCCCTGATTTCAGTAAAGCAGTTCCTAAAATTTAAGCACGCATTGTTTTGCTTTGAGGCCTTAATGAATAGCCATCCTCTTGAATTTGGTGCCTGTGATATTCCTGCCTTCAAAACCTGCTCTGCTTTTCCATTCCAGCATGCCTTGAGAGCTTAATGGCAGAGGTAGAGAGGTGTGTGTTTCCCTAAGTCTCCATTACAAGGCTGGGTTTTGAGCCATTGTTAATTTCATCAGGGTGTTGCTACTCAGATGGAAATCTTCTGTGTTAATTTTAGAGTTCTGGACTCCTGCTGCTCCTGTGGTCTCCTGAGATCTTGTACACTAGAAATGCTGAATATTCAGTAATTTTTGCAACCTATTCTAGCCCTGAAATTATTTTTGAAATAATAGTTGATTTTAATGCCTTAGTGTCCTGCATCTGTCAAATTGGGGTTAACTGCAGTTATTTCTTAGAAGTGGGTTGAGATGGTGCTTTTGTTATGTTGATGTTTGCTCTTCAGATGTGAGCGCTGCTTTGTGCATTGAATGAGATAGGACTCGAAGGAGCATTGCTGCTATAGGACTTGGAGGAGCCTCAGACACCAGCCAGTCTGCTCTGCCTGGGTAATAGGTGCAAGGTGTTCTGAGAGCTTTAAGAACAGCCTAGTGATGTCAGGTGGCTGTCGGTTCCAGTGCTGCAGAAATCTTATTGCTGGAAAGTTTTCCTTAGCATCAAACTGAAATCTCCCCACCCTGGTGCAACGTAGTTAGCGTTGGTATTAAAACAAATGCACAGTGAAGGTTACACAGACAGCTTTGTCTTTAACACTTTTTAACCAGCAGGTCGATTTTGTACATATGGAGTGATCAAATGTGGTACGTGTTGAGACTGAAAGTGTTTTGCATCCTGAAGATAGCATATTTTTATATACAGTTTAGTCAAAATAAATTAGAATAACCAATGATTGTTTTGAAAGCAAATTACTGAGAGCACTATATATCTACCATGGCAAGTGCTGAAGAGATGAGAATGGCTTATAATGCCAGAATGAGTTGTGTAAACATGGGCATGTATGTACTCAACATCAGCAAATTCTTGAGATTTTTTTTTCTTGACTGAGTCTTTTCTGATCCCACTTCCATCCCAGAGGAGGAGAAAACCGATGTTTCTATCACGCGTGTTCCTTTATTGATTTTCATTGCAATCTACCCAAAGTCACCTGTGCTGGAAATAATGAGAGCCTGTGAACAGAGATGAAGCAAAAAATCTATACAGTGCTGGATTGCCAGAAATGAAGACAAGGATGCCTAATTAACGTTGCATATAGAACTCTCTTTGGATGAATGGGCTTCCCTTTCTCAGAAGCAGCACAACACTGGTTATGTCACATGCTTGCTGTTAATTAAATACTGTGCACTGTATCCCTACAAAATTGGCATGGAGGAAAAAAATGTTGGACAGCAGCTTTTTATAAGAGACCTGTAATTAGAAGTCTGTGAAATACATTCTTGGTGGGCTTTGTTGTGATGACCAGCAATTTTCTTCTACATGAAATACACTTTATGGATTGTCTTTAAGCTCTCCAGAAATTTCTCATCACTGAATAAGTTCAGACTTCTCAAAAGCTGGACAGGAAATGTGTTGGGAGGGTTGAGGACAACAGAAGGAAGTGTCTCTAGGAGATGAGGCAGGGCACCTGGCAGCACAGCTTGTATCGATGGACAGCTGCAGCGAAGCCAGGAATGAGGTCTGTTCAGAAAGGAAGGCGGGATCTGAAGGAAGCCATCGTGTTGACTTTCCTTTGAATCTACAGTGAGAGGTTACATGGTGATTTAGTATAAGTTGTATAATGCATCTTCAGGAACTACAAAAGAAACTATTTAGGAAGACTGCAAGAGAAAGGACTGATAGAAATCTTAATAAGCATGCACTCAACTAACACAAATATCTTAAGGAAAGAACTGGAGATTGAGAGATGTATGTTTTGCTATCTGAAATAGATTAAGAGGAGAAACTTAAGCTAATCAGTATGATGCTTATACGCACTGCACTGCTGTGTACACACCAGTAAGGATTCTACTTAACACAACCTTCCTTGATGTTTCAGAGGCTGAGGGAAGAATACATGTAGTCCTGATGGATTAATCTTTATAGATATCCCACTCATTTTTCTGTGAAGCTGGATCCTCTTTCTGGCACTTCATAGTGCTATGTGCCTGTGTGTATTCCAGAAAGCGGCATTGTTGTATCATGATTTTTGGTGTGTCAGAGGTCTCTGGTAGTAGGGGAATTCTGGGAGAGTTGTTCTCCCGCAGTAATTAGCAAGCCACTGGCATGCTTTCTCAAGCTTTTAATTCTCTTCCTTTATGTCTCTTCCCTCCTTGCCCTCCTACTTATCTGTTATGGCCAATCTAAATGATACAGTTGCTCTCTGTGCATTGCTGGAGAATTTAAATAACATCCTTCCCTCCTCTTTTAAATAGCACCATTCCATCCTTCTTTTTTCTCCCTGCGAACGCAAAAGGAGTTACTCTTGTTTAGGCCAAGAAAAGACTTGTTTTTCTCTCAGAAAAAAAGAAAATGAGTAAAACCCAGGTATCTTGTTCCAGCAGATCAATCTGAGTGTTGAATCTGTAGGAATCTTCCTAGACTGTGCCCTAAACTGCAGAGATGGATGCACTAGTTGACATAAGTGTGTTTTTTGGCATCAGTTTGACAGAGGGAATTATGTTTCCCCATATAGTTGAAGCTGCTGTTCTGGTTTAGGGATTTTATGATATAAGGAGAGTGCAGGAGGAAGATCCTCTTTTTTTGAAAAAGGTATTTTTATAGTAGAGTAATTGTGTGCCTTTTTTGACCTCTCTTTCCTTCCCATTTGGCTACTTGGCATCTTCTCTCTCTATTCTGGTTCTGTTTTATAAGCATTTGTCTCTGAAAACTGTCAGCTCTGGTGTACAACTGAAGTAAGCATGCACACAGGTTGTGATTCCTTTCTTGCTCATTGCATTTTAATTGTGAACTCCAGATAAGTCTATTTAAATAATTCTGGGACTTCATTCAGCTCCTCAGCACTTTCTGATGTTCAACAAATGGTGAAGCATAACAATAATTTAAATCTAATAACCAAATCTGTGTGAAATATGCATGTTACCTTTCCAACAGATTTATTTTCTTCTCTAGATCCATTTTGGGCTGTGCTGCATTTGCCAAATCAAAAATAAACCAAGTTTGCAGTATAGGGACGTGATAAGTGTGTGATTTTTCATTATGTCTTAGTGTGCTGTATAATACAAAATGGAAAACATGTTTACATGATTTGAGTATAGAGTTGAAATAGATTTTCTGACCGTAGCCTAATCCCACTGAATTGGTGCTAAAGTGATGGCAGAGCCAGTAGCTACTGGACTGCAGTTTGATCTGTTTCTCATTGCTAGAAGACTTCAGACATATGAGGACAGTGGAGAAAACAGTCCTTTTGTCCTTATTCCCTTTAACTGTCAGCAGCAGGCTGACAAGCCAGTACTTCTGAAATTATTTTGTGTGGAGAAATAGTGATTCACACTGGTTGTGCTTGTTTATATGTTATCCTTTTGGGTTTTTCTAAAAACAAAGTGCTGAGAAACGTATATTCGAGTGTTTTAATCCACTGGAACTTCAAGAGGGTGTGAAAACAACTCTGGTTTCACAGTGTCAGTCATGTTCTGCTGTTTTCTTCAGAAGAAACAGAAACTCATCTGTATAGCATCTATTTTAAATTCTTGTTATGATAGAGAGCATCATGTTGCTTGTTTAGTCTATTCAGAAACAGTCATGCTTAGATGTTGCTGAAATGATATTGATACGGAATATGATCTGCCTCTCTTTTGTTTTGTAGCTTGGCCTCACATCCCCAGAAAGACATGGTAGTCACTGGCAGTGATGACCGCCTCTGGAAAATGTGGGCTTTACCTGATGGGGACATCATCATGGTGGGTGAAGGTCACTCTGATTGGGTTTCGGGCTGCTGCTTCCATCCAAGGTTAGTACAAACAGTCCCCTGAATGAGTACTAATCTCTTCTGGGCAGCACTTGTTTGCTCTTTCTTTGCTCACTGGCCTGCTTTGATGACTTTCTATTCTCAGTGTAACCCTGCGCTCTCTGCTGAATTTCCAAACATGTAGATAAGTGTTCCTTTGGCTTTCACCGTGTTGACTTAACATTGATTGCTTTTAGTATTTTGTACGTCTTAAACTTTGTCCACATGCCAGTGCATGTAACAAAGAGTAATAAGCTTTTAGGTCTAGTTGGACTCATATTCTTCGTGTTCACGCACTATAACAAACACAGTTCCATTATTAAAAATACAGAAAAGTTGTTTTCTTGTATTAAGCGCTATTTGTCACGTGACTAGATGAGTTTAAGCTTACCTGGAGAATAAACACATGAGCTTTCCTCCTTTCTCTTTATACAGATTGGAAGCTGAATTAATAAATGAAAGTGAACACAGAAAATGAGAAATAAATATTTGTTACAGTGGTCCCAGAAATGAGCCAAATGTTTAGTAGATTTTTGATCTGATGAAAACAGTGCTTTTGTACTCAAAGAAAATTTTCCTGTTTTTTAAGACTGAGTCTCTGTATATTGAAATGATTTGGCTTCAGATTGTTGAGGCTGCAGTTGTAATAGTGCTTTTTACTGTTAACAAAGGTCTGTTAGGGTACTCATCTCTGGTTCGCTTGTAAGAAGAGTGTTAGTAAACTTCTAACCTCCTATTTTCATTGTATTTATTAATCAGTATTAGTTCTTTCATGAGAAGAATCCTATTTAACTTCATAATTCCTCACAATTTTTGATACTGTAATGAGCTAACAAATGTGTGTGCAGTCCTCTAAACACTCAAAAATCCCACTTTTCAAAACCTCGGGAACCTGCAGTAGTGTTTCCTGGGACAGAATTCAAGCACTTCTGCTTTACTTTTGCACCCTTTCCTCCTGTGAAACATAGGCCTTTTCAGAAGATGCTCATGTTTCGCGATATTCTATTTCATGTTTATATCCTCAGAAACAATTTCACAAATTTGAAAGGAAAGAGAAATATGTGACTTCAAAATCCCATATAATTGAGATGGGAAGAGGAGAGAAGGTCCCAGCTTCTTACATTAAGACTGGAGGAAAAATTTTCTGTTATTGAGTGATGGGTTGCGCCAAGTCTGTGAGCATGCTGGACATCCTAAGCCTAACTTTCAGCTGAACAGAATGCTGCCTTGCTTCTTACCAGTTATGAATATAAAACTCATCGCAGGGGAAGAAAGGGAAATACAATTAGAAGAGCATGTTATCATTTATAAAGCTGCTGGGCATGCTAATCAGATTTCGATAATGCATTGTTACCATGACACCCGCTGACTCAAAGACTCAAAACTATTTTCTCATTAGTCTTTGACCAGAATACAGTCCTTTCAATAGACTTTCCTATTTCTCATTCAATTATTGAAATTAAAATGAGTTGAGGTACATCATTATTCACTTGCAGTATAAATTGACTCCTGCTGAATGCTCTGGAGTGATTCAAAAGCAGTGCTTCTACAATATTGTCTTATGTTACTGAAGAAAATATATAATGTGACAGAAGGCATTTAATCATACTTTTTTTTTTTCCCTTCTGTATATCAGGTATTCCAGAAATGAAAATAATGAAGTAGAAATGGAAAGTTCTCAGGAAAGTTTTCTGGAATCAAATATAGATAGCCTAGTTTTATTTCTGTTTTAAAGATTCAATAGGATGTTCATCCAGAAGTGGAAAAGAAAAATATTTTTGTCCAGGCTGTTTAATTGTGGTATGGAAATATGGGTTAAATTCCTTCACTTCTTCATTCTTTCTTTGTTGTCCTGTAATTTTTATTTTCTGTATCTATAAAATCAGGTTTAGATCAATCTCCACCTTTAGTCTGAAAGATATTCTTTATGTAGTGGGTAGATAACAGCCCATGATGTGCTGAATCTCCTGTCTGTATGCTGTGTTGTTACTTTGTGCCTGGTGCTCTTCTGTCTCTAAAAAGAGCCTGTTCCCTATAGGCTCTCACTGCACAGTGGTAGCTCCCAGGGCACTGGAACAGGAGCACACCAGCTCTGTGTGTGCAAGGAGAGCAGAACATCAGTTGTGATGCTCTCTGCAGATCTGAGTGCAGAATTTTGCCTTGAGCTTTTTAAATAAAAGTAAAACTTCAAACAGGTCCTGTCATCAGCAGAATACAGCAGCTGGATGTAGGGAGGAGAACAGTGCTTCCTCTTTGAAGCTGAGATGGCAACTGGTCAAACTTCAAAAACAAACACTTTTTTGACTCCAGTCTGGCTGAATAGTACTTTGTAGATGAATTAGCTGTTGCAAGTGCCTGTTGCTGCTGTAAACTATCACAGGAATTACATTATTGTTATAGGAATATTTTCCAGCTTGCTTTCTGTGTGTATGAAGGAGAGAGGGAGCCTGAACAACTGCTACCACAGCCATCCATGTAAACTTGTTAGCTGAAGAGCTGCGCAGTCTGCCTATAGATACCGGCTGGACTAAATTGTTTGGAATAGTAGGCAAAATCTGCATCTCCTGAGAGTCTCCAAAAAATAGGTTGGAGATGTTTTTGCTATACCTTTAAGAACTTAAGTCTAATTGCACTAAGATATTTCAGGGCATGTACTGGATTTATCTTCATCACTAACATTCCGGAATGGCTAGAAGGTTAAGCTTTGTGGTGTAGCAGAGGTGTATGTTAATGTCCTAGAAAGTTCTGGTGAACAGTAAAACACCATAATCTTGCTCAGCACATGTGTCTGTCTGTATTAATATGTAGTGTCCTTAATGTATTTATAAATATTAAACAGGTCAACTCTTCTGAAATGTTTGCAGCCCTTTTCAGGCAAACATTCACCTCTGTGGAATACAATGAATTTCTATTTACAAACCAAGTTGGGGAAAAAAAAAAAGCACCAGCTGTAGGTTCTGAAAGCTATTTAAAACTTGCACTGAAAATTGTCAAATTGTCAGCTCCTTGTAGCGTCCTGTTCACCTGAGTCAGAGGCCAAATTGCTTGTATCTTTTCAGTTGCTATTTGAACTCAAGGAGTTCAAAGCCAAAAAGCAGCCAAAAGCTGCTTGCGTTAGCTTTGCCTTGGCTCCAGGAGAAGTTTGAGGCATGAGGAGCATAGGATATAATATGGAAAATACAGTTGGATGCTTGGAACAATCTTTTTCCACCCTGAAATGTATGGTGCTGTGAGTGCCTGAGTACCATGGTGACTTCCCAAGTCCAAAATGTTACTGGAGATCCTGGATGTGAGAAAGATAATGATATATTCTCAGTTCTAAAGAGCAGTGAATGATAAATGTGCAGCTCTGGAGGTAAGGCCGTCAGAGTGGAACCGATTTCTTCATTGCACAGAAACTTTTAAGATTAAAAAAAAAATAAAAATCCCTGGGCAGAATTGAAAAGTCAGAATAAACTGAGAAACTGAAATGAATTATTACTCAGTTAAGTCCTTCGTTTTATTTTTAACATGATTTAAATTTTTTATCATTTCATCAATTGGGCTTTTAAAAAAAAAAAAAAAAAAAGCCTATCCAGAGATGAATTGTAATGTGAAAAGAGGAAAGCACTGACCTCAAAGCCAGGCAGTAATCAAGGAATGGAGGGAGGGCATGGAGAACCCTCTGAGGGAGCGGTGGGGAAAAAGAGGTAGGATTGAGCAGGGAAGGCCTTCATGGGAAGGAGGAGCAAGCAGGATTTCAAGACAGCTGTGATCAGTTGTTCAGCAGTAACAGGCAGAATCTGATACTGCCCACTGCTCGCTGAGTCCCAGAAGGCTTGTGCTTGGAGGAGGGAAATGCTGAGGAGTAAAAACAAGACTCGACAGCTCGGCAGGTATATGTGCAATTTCTGCATCTCACAGTGGACACGCTTGCGTAGCTTGAGAGGTGAAGTGCTTTGGTTATCAAGGTGAATTGCAAATAGGGAGCGTTCTTCCTTTTTTCATCGCTTACCTCTGCAGCTCCTGGCTCCCTGCAGACCAAACTGGTGAGGAGTGCTCTATTACTGGTAGATACTGATGCGTTGATCCATGCCAGGCTTCCTGACAATAATAGTGCTCTCATATATCAGTGCTTGGTGAGAAACAGCTTCAGGGTTTGAAGAGAGTGAGACAGATAACCTGCCACTAAAACAAATGCCTGGCTTCTGTTTGATTATGTATTGCAACTAATATTTTTTAAAATAACTAACACTGTACGTGACCCAGAAGCCTCAGCAAATGAAAGGATTTGGCATGTTGAGCATAGCTAGGTTCTTCAGTGACAATAAAACAATCTTTTCTATTAAAAAAAAAAAACTTCACAGGAAATGTTTTAGTATTTTGACAGCAAATATCCTCATATTTTAATAATTTCTAACACTGTACCGAAGCTCTGGAGAAGGGCTGAGATGGTTTCAGGATCAGTCTTCATTTAAAATATGAAGTGCCATTAATTTTATCCTTTAGAGTAAGGAGCTGAAACAGTGTAAAACCAGCCTTGTTAGTCAGCGGTATTCAAGGCCAGTGGCCTGTAGTTGTGCAGGGGAGAGGAGGGGAGGTCGTTACTCCCAGGAGGCTTTGGAGAAGTCATTGATAAGAGCTCTATATTCAAATACTAAGAGTGGTCAGGAGAACTCCTAAGAGAGCTGGAGAGCAGGAAGAGATGTGTCAGTGCTCACCCTTTCTGCCTGGCCAGATCAACCTCTCAGTAAGGTCCTCTTGGTGGCCAGAGCTTAGAGGTGGCTATAAATAAATGGTCCAAGAATGATGATCTTTAGAAGACTTTTTCTGCTAGTTTTTCAGTCATAAATGTTGAGTACCACATTTTGCACAGAACAAGGCTATGACTTAAAACCACTAAATCTGCTCTGAGAATTAACATAAGGAAGAGTTGTAAGACTCATATTAATCACAAAGGTCTCCATTGGCTATCAGTGAAATAGAATTTTTCTGATTTGTGCCTTGACATGGATGCTTTAAAGCCCTATTCAGGATTTCCTACGGAAACAGATGTTTTTTTGTTTATCCTTTTATTACTGTTAATAGCTATTAAAGAAATGCAAAATAGACCTGCACAGTTTCCTTAGGACTTTTGAACAGTATTTCTGTTATAAAGGCATAATGATTTAATTTCTCAGAGAATGTTTGATTCTCCTGTAGTTCAACAAAGCCTTCAGTTACCAGGTTACGTATTCAGTTTGACAATGGTTAGAAAGTTCTTCTAAGTGGTGCGATTAATTTTCAGTCACCTAGCTGGCTCTGTGTAACGCATCGCTTTTTAGCAGACTACACATCTGGTACAATGTCTCATCAAACTGAGTTAATACAGGGAGCTCCATTCATTTATTCTGCAGGGAAAAGACTATTTCAGAGATCCTTAAGTCAGTTCCATGGCATACAGTGTTAACCATGGATTTGGTGTTTTCAAGTACGGTAACATTTTAATTTCAAAAATAGCTTGGTTTATTTCAAAAGTCTTCGGCAAGCTTCGAACTTCTTATACAAGGTAACAGTCTTTGCATAACATCATTCTCAGGGCAACAAAGCCCTGAGTAGGTGGGCATTACATTTCCTTTGGGATTCTCAATCTCATTATTTTTTATCAATAAAAAGCCTTTGCTGGACAAAGGAATAAATCACATATAAATGAAATATG
The DNA here is from genome assembly GCF_002078875.1 of Numida meleagris. NCBI lineage: Eukaryota > Metazoa > Chordata > Aves > Galliformes > Numididae > Numida > Numida meleagris. The sequence goes on along the minus strand of NC_034413.1, from coordinate 37,237,482 downwards.
AGAGATTACATGAGAAGCCCAGCTTCTGCTTAGACTAATCCAATATCTTTGGCCAAACATCTCAATGTCAAAGGCTTTATAAGTATTCTACAGGATCAGTCTGGCAAAAAAAAATCGATAACCAGGTAATGGATTTGATTAAAATTTTTCCCTTTCTACCCACTCTCGCAAGCCAAATGTTTCTACCCATACTAATCTGTTCTGGCACGTGTAACTGCTGGTTATTTTCTGTGGCTTTCTGGGATGTGTATCTATAGTAAGCTTTATATCATTTCAGAGTGACGTGTTAACTGTTGATGAGTATGTGCTTTAAGAAAAAGAGATGTATGTATCTTGTTTTATTTTCCTTTAGAGATCAATTCTGCAATGTGCCTTTGGAAAATATGGGATGTTAATAATTGTAACTTTGCAACACGTTTAGATGCTGTTTTGTTTTGCAGAACTGGCCTCTTTTTCTGCTGCTCCTGCCATGCTGAGGAGCATTTTCTTATGCGACCCAGATATCAAGCAGATGTCCAAACTTCTGGAGGTTTTTGTTGCTGTCAAGTCACCCTTTTCCACCTTACCTTTTATCTTCTGTCTTTGTGATGGTTGTACCAGCAGACCATGGGCCGTCTGTAACACTTGATTTTAGAGTCATTCGTAATTAGGCTGGAAGCATTCTACAAGGATTGTTGCAAGTACAGTTTCCTATACCAGTAGGAAGAAAAAAAAAGTTGCTGTGGCTTAAATTTCGAATTTGAGGCACAGCTGCTTCAGTTGTGGAAATTTGTTAGGAATATGCACTACTTTTCTCTTTCTAAATAAATTCATCAGCTACCAGAACTGTCCTTTAAAGCTGTTCAAAGCTAGAAATACTTTGCAGAACAAAATACAAAATGCAACATAATTATTTTATATTGGGAACCATAAAAGTCTGTCATTACATTGATTTTTAAAGCAAACAATCTGTGCTTCCATAGTGTGGTTACTGAATAGGCTTCATTTTTCACCCAGAACGACTGTGCTTTATTGGAAAACCATCTTTGGCTTCTCTTCTTGGTTGGTGGAAATATTGACCACTCCAAGTTAGTGATTTGCTAATAATATCTCCATTACAATAATTCAGCAAGCAGCAGGAGAGAGAGTCACTGATGACAGGCCAAGAGAGAAAGCTATCTGACAGAAGAAGCAGTCGTCCTACTGAGCAGTCCAAATGTATATTTCAAATAATTACAGGAGGAAAATAAGTTGTAATAAAATGCTGCCATTTGATGAAGCCGCTTGGTAGTTACCTTCCAAGGTGATTTTATGTACTTATTAAAATTTAAAAATTAAAATTTAAAAGTCGGTCACTGAAAACATCTGGAAATCTTTGTGTAAAACTAATGAATAGAGGGCTTAAGATAAACTGCCATCCTATTCCTAAGAGCAATAATTTTATATCCATACCATTTTGTTGAGTGTCTTGTTAGATATTTCTGCTGATTTGCAGGTATGGCTCAGACTTCTAAAAGCTGTGATACAGCGGGAGCTGTTTCGAATGCCCAGAGTCTGGTGGTGGTGCGAGTGGTTTGTATTAGGCTTTAGGGCTTTTTTGCATCTGAAATGAAGTCAGGTCTTCTGCATTTTAGAAATTTATGATAAGATGCCTACACTGATTGTTTTGTGACTCTTTTCTGTGTTTCTTGTGTATTGTAACGAATTGTAGTTGTAAATGTTGTGGAAAGTGTAGCTGGTTTATTCGTTTGTTTGTATGTTTTGTCTCCTACATGTTACATTCTTTTATGTGCATACAGAGAGGCATAACTTTTTTCCTGTTTCTTGGGGGAAGGGGAAAGGAATGTGGCTTCTGAAGCATAAATTCCATTTCACAGGATGTTTATGTGAGCCTCGAAGCAAGCTACCAACTTAAGTTTGTCCCTTGTTCCCCAGAGCTAGTGCTGTCCTAGTGGCAGTTTGCTTTCAGAGGAAGAGAGTGGCTTTGCAAGAACAGGCAAAGAGGGTGTAAGAGGGTGACAGAGTTGGAGGCAATCTTGCTTCAAAAGGATGTCACAGAGACATACAGAACATCTTGGGAATAGCTCAGAGCAGCACCCTGATGACAGCCCCCAAGCAGCCCAGTGCCCAGCTTGCCCTTAGCCCAAAGCCACAAAATCCCATTCCTCCTGTCAGGACTGGGTGCAGGGTCTTAGCCAGAAGTGCCAACAGCTCAGAAAGTGGACAGTGGGATAACGTTAAACCTTCATTTTTGGAGCTTTCTTCTGAAACCAGTTGGTTGTTTGTGCACCTAGGGGTTTGAGGAAGGATTACATGTCCCTCACAAAATAAATGAGTAAAGGCAAGGGATATTTAATTATGTAGTATATTTTATTGGATGATATTTTTCTACTTTTCTATGTAGTAAATATTTAACTACCAATGTTTTTTCTTTGATGTCTGGCCAGTCTTACATGCATCAATTCTCTTAAATAAAACTCAATCCTTGGCCACGTTTTTCAAACAATTTTCCATGTCAAAGTGAGAGAGATTCCAAAGGATTGATGTTGTCACTCTAGTTCTGTTTTGGAAACAGTTTTAAGTATGGTAGTAGTGGATTTGATTTTGGTCAAATCAAACAGTTAAATTCAAACTCAGGAATTCTCTCAGATTTCTTTTGGGGCTTCTGTGATTTGTTTTCTCTAATCTTTACCTGTGTGTTTGCATTTTTTTTTTTTATTTCAGATAATAATGCTGCAGTTTTAACTCTTGAGTTCATTGTCCCTCCATCACAAAAATGAAGCATCTCCTTAAGGCCACCTTTTAAAGGACCTAAGTCTTCATACCTGTAATGTGTGATCTTTGATGTGTTTGAACTCTTAGTGGTACAAAAAAAATAGCTGGTCTTTATGTAGCATTATTTATATTACTGTTTAACTATTTTATCTTTATAATGTCACTTAAATTCTTAGCTTGTCTATAAGGTAAATAATTTTCAAATGTACTGAATGCCTTCCCTACATAGAAATGATCTTAAATGACTGTTTCTCATGTTAAATTCTTTCCTTATGTGAATTTTAGACCTGCAAGCAGCTGTAGGTGCTATTTGGATCATCAAACCAATCTAATCGTATTGGTTGAAAAGGCATTGTGATGATCTTCTTCAGTTTCCCAAAACAAGTGTCCAGTTTAATTATTCTCTTTTCAGCAAAAGTTTTAGTAGTAAAATTTAGTTTAAATGTTTAGACACCTAGAAAGTAAGAGAACTTTTGATCGGCGATGTGGATAATCAGATTTGTGTAGAAAAGGAATAGAATTTATTTGAAACAGTAGACTCCATATGGTAAACTCTTTATTAGAAAGGAGAAGGAGGAAAATGCAGTTGAAATCTCTTTTATAGAGTACTAATAAAGTAGTTTGTTTCTAAACATATTAGTTCAGCCTCAGTGGAGCTGTGAATATGTTCTCTGAACGTTTTGCCAAAATTTGATGGCTCTTCATGGTGTTTGTGCGGCTGTCTTCGTACATGTCACCCTAGCTTTCAGTTTCAGCTGCTCCTAGTACAGCTGCTGCCCACGAGTCACCAGAAGTGATGCTGTTTTGCAGATATTCAAGTCATTAGCTTTGGTGTAGAGGAAAGGACAGTGTTCACTCTGAAGGCTCTGGGCTTTGGGTAGTTTAGGTTTTCTTCTAGCTTCACTGGCACTTGAGAGTTTGGAGTTAAAATACAGAAAGCTTACTGCTTCTTCACTTGGGTTGGTTGCAGTGTTGTCAGTCTAATCCTGTTTCTGCTAAACATCTTACTCCAGCTCTTTCCAGGGTTGTTATACACATCGAAACATCTCTTATAATAGAATCTTTTGTGTTATGTTTCTTTGTGTGCAATTATAATCTTGATGTCTTTAACATTCCTGTTTCATTATTGCTTTCTTCTGTGCAATAAAGGCAATTGCTTTGTCCCTAAAGTCTGCTGCAAGTGTTTCTAGCAGAGTAGGTAAGGAGATATCTATGTTCATTATGTTAAAATGTGCATTTCCTAGTGTGTAGCAGTTAAAATAAGAAACATTAGTGGTAGAGTTGACAGGAGAAAGGCAATTCAATTGCGAGGCAGCTTGTAAGATATTTGAGTTGAAAATAAACCCAAAATATTTGGAATGTGTTTTTAAAAAAACTGAATGATATGGGAATGTCCTTTTCAAGATAGGAGGCTTAGGTTTCATGTAAGTTTTCACACTGATTTTAATTTTTATTTTGAGTTGAAGGTGTTTGGTATTTTTTGTTTCCGCTAGCTTGCTTTGTTTTGTTTTTAATAATATGGTAGACTTGTTTCGTTAATCTTCTGGCTAGAAAATTAAAAATTGATATTTTAGTTCAAGTATTGAAAATTAACCTTTGCAAGGATTTCATTATGCTTTCTTAGTCCTTGATCTTGTTTCTTCTTTTTGGAAGTGGCAACACTTCCAAATGTTTTTCTTTAGTATTTGTTTTCTTAGTAAAGCATGTATAATTTATTCCCTGATGCTTGGGCAGTGTGTTTTGAGATTAGCCTGTGGAGATTTTGGATTTCCTGGCATGAATCTTGTTTCTGGGCTTGGAACTTACATAATTGCTTTCAATTGTGAATTAATTCAAAATGGTCAGAAGTATGCAATGAGGTTTGAATGGTTGAAATGAGGAAAATTTGTCTTGGGTGTGAAGACCAGATAGGATTTGTATGGCTGTCATTTATTGCACGTATGTATTTTCTTTCATCTTTGATCATTTCAGTGCTTTAGATAATTTCAGTTACAAAGGAGTTGCAATGACATGAGTAGCAGGCAGTGTTGACCGTCTGTGGAATGAGAACCAGGATTTCCTTGACCATGGAAGGACATGGATGTGGAAGCATGTTCTCGGCCTGTAACTGTATTCTTTGATTTTGAGTAGTGCATATATAAAATGAATGGGGAACAGAAAGGAAGAGGGCCACAGGGTGTGTCCATGTTTTAGATCAAAACCAGCACCTTTTAAAGCCGGAGTTCTGGTGTTGGGTTGTTGGGTTTTCTTGCATCTCCCCCTTGAGCATTCAGATACCAGACTGCAGGACCTCATATAAAGCCTTTATCTTAAAGGTTGGAATTTGGTATGCTGCTTTTTCTTGTATCTACCCACGATTCTGTTAATATTCAGCATTTCAACTCCTCCTTCATTCTCACACTTTAATTTGTTATCGATCACTGCCTCCACTAGGTAATCCCCTGTCTTTGAATGTATTCCTGTCTGCAGGGCATAACTGAGTCAGATCAGCAGTTGCCCAGAATATTAGCACTTGGCTAGTGCGTTGTCATGTGCGCTTCCTTGAGCTTTTGTTATCAAGAGATCATTGTGCAGCATGAGTTGGTCTTCCAGGTTCCTGGGAAATGTTAAAATGTCAGTGCAGAACTTTTCACAGTCTGGGAAATCTTTATGCACTGCCTGAACTCTCTGTGCATATAAATATGGAGCTTAAAATGATGCTTTGTAGAAACATGCAAATGAGGTTGATGACTGTGGCTCATTACTGCCCATTGATTGGAATTAGGCATCACTGGACAGCCATTTGGGACTGATAATGGATTGGAAATGGCTGATCCACAACTTTGCCTTACAGAGGAACTGTGGCACAAGTTTATCATCGTTAATGTGGGTCATAAATCTGCTCTGTATGTGGGATTCATGTATCTGAACTCCTTCCAAGCCACACTTTTACCTCCATCAACAGCCCTTCATTAGAATTTAAGATTTTGGAGTCGCTCCAATAAAAGACATGCTGAATGAGATGGGTGTTGGTATTAGGCGTTGCACACTATTAATGTGCTGCTTAATGTGTTTTATGAATGTTGATTGGCGCTGTGCGTGTTTTTATGTGGTTTAAATACACTATTATTAAAATATAATACTGTATAGGAAGCATTTAACTGATATTGATGCTGATGATGGAAAACATTGGATTGGTATAGAATAAGATAGCACTTCTGGGAAAACATCTTAGTTTTTGGCAGTATCCTAAAGCAAGATGGCACAACTGTATGGCCAGAAACTGCGTCCACCTTCAGTGTAAGCAGCCTTTGTGTTGTTGATCTCACTGGCGAAGCTTGTATGAGCTCCCCCACATAGGATGCAGAAATGCTCCTGTGTCATGGCAGGCAGGGAGTGGAATTTTGGTACGGGATACTGGATGTGAAAACTTCATTAAAAAGGTAATTATTCACTGGAGCCTTAAGTCTTGTGCAGAGCCCTGCGTTGTTCAGTGCCTGCTGTCTCTGCATTTCACTGCCTCTAATTTCCAAGTATTGTAGCTAGTTTTATCTTTTTTGTTGTTGTTTTTTATTCCTTACCTGGCATGCCTCCAAAGCCTCCTAAAAGGCAGTTTTGTATGGACTAAAACTGCCTTCTACCAGGTGCCTAAATTATTTTAAAATCTCATTTAACTGTTCTTAATTACATGACATTGAAAGACAGCTAGCTCATTTTTTATACTTTAAAAAGACTAGCCTGCAGTGAATGGTAACGCACTCCATATTTCTGTGGAGGGACCAAGCTAATCTTAGCAAACTAATGGATTGGAATGTAGCAGGTCTGACTGTGGGCTGTGTAGATTATAACCTGAGCTGGAACAATGTGCTACCTTGTGGATGTGACAGAATATCATTGTAGTGACCCTGGGTGCAGAACTGCAGGCTGCGTTTAGAGCAGGCCAAACCCTTGAAATAAAGGACTAATTGCACATTGTGACAAAGACAAGCTGGTCAAAGCAGTGGGAAGACACCAGGTGATATGCTATTTCTGACTCTGTGTATGATTGGATATGCCAACTTCTGCCATCAGTACTCAGCTGAGAAAGGGAAAATGTTTTAGAATTTGGAGAACTGCTTAGGATGAAACATGTTTATAATCAACTTAAAGTCATTCTGTAAAATTTGCATATATCACACTGGGAATCTTTTTTTGGTAGAAGGAGCATGTTATATTTAAAGCACTGCAGCCATGAAATTGTAGCTTCAAGGAAGTTTTAATAAAAAAGTTGAACTTCTGTAAAATAAATTATGACCTTTCATGATGCTGTGTCTGCTGTAGGAGGACTGGCAAGGAGACTTGCACCTGAAGAATGCTTTGTTTCTTTCCCTTTGTTACCATGCCCAGCTGTCAGCCAGGTGGGATGGCAGGGAACACAGGTATCCTTCCTTGGGTCAATCTGAAGAAACAGGCGCGTGATCAAAGGATCTTGCAATTCAGTAACACAGAATGAAAAATTACCTTGAGTTTGCATTTGGCATACTATGCATTGTTAAAACTTCTTGATAATTTCCAGCTGGTGGCTTTGTATGGCAGACTTCTGCAGAATGATGGAACAAAAAGCCACCTATGTGCCATCCACTGTCTGCTGGTTACTGCCCTGATTCCTGGCTTTGAAACTTCCTCATTGGAAGTTCTCTTTCAGCCTTGGTGATAAACAATGTATGTAAAGAAAAGATACCTCATATTTCTATTTCTAGTGTTCTAACCTTAACCTTCTGTGTAAATGACATTTTATGAGTATTAATAGATAGAAATTTGGCTTAAGATTATTCTGAACAATGTAACATTACAGTTAAGATATGGCTTGGACACGTATAGCCTATGAGGATAATGGAAGCAACTGCCAAAAAGAGCCATAGGTATCAAAAAACCTGAGGGTTTTATTAAGAAATGTCACTTGAAATAATTAATGTGGCTCAGAGTTCTGGAAATAAAAATAACTAAAAAAGTAAATTATATCTTAAGCCTGTGTTTCAAGGATGCAACATCTATTGGAATCAGAATCTGTGCTGCTGGGTATTTTATTTTTATGCAGACTAAGAACTCAAGTGTGGCTACACAGGCCAGATATGCTAGATCATTCCAGACCATCATCCTATCCCCATCAGAGAGTACCAGGGAGTGCCTTGGCATGGGTAGAAAGTGGAAGGGCATTTGTCAGCTGATGTCCTAATACCTTCCTGGACTCTGTCTCTCATATCAATGGCTTTCTGTGCCAGATTCTGTTCCTGTGTGACTCCTGATGTATTCCTCTTCCTGGGCTTCGTACTGTCTTCCTTTGTACCCACAGGAAGTTTTAGTCACATTGTCCTTAGCAAGGAGCTGTGCATGTCTCCTGCCTGGTGTGGAAAAAAATCACCTGTATTTTGTTATGGGAATCTTCTTAATAACCCGTTGACCTCAACCTTTTGTTTTAAGTTCAGCCAGATTTCACCATCCTTGGTTACAAGGCTATGACAGGCCAGCAAAGTAGGACAAAAGAGAAGAGTAACAATGACCGTGCAGCAGAAATCATGCTTGGCATTTGTATCCCTTGCATTGCATTTAGTATCAAATAGAAAAGAGTTACTGCTTTCTTGTGATGTTAGTGGTAGGTCTGTGCTTTCCTAATGTAACTATCTGTCTCACTGTTTTTAGCCTTGTTTCCAAGGAAAATGAAGCTTACAAGGATTTGCTCCCTACACCTTCCATGTGCATCTTTTGCACAGGTTCCTGACGTAATCTCCCATGGCTCTCTAGTAACTTCTAACCTGCAGGCTAATTCTGACAAAGCTTGAAGTCTAAAAGATCAATCAATTCCTAGTATTTGTATTTAATCAGCAGCTAAGGTAATGGTGCGAAGAGGCAAAATACACTTCCATAAGTATTCAGGCTTCATTAGTTCTCATTTTTAGGGAATAACTCTTTTTTCTAATAAGAGTTATGAAGGAAGCAGCTGTGCAGTAGATGCTTCTTTCTTCTCTAGCTTATCATGTCATGTCAGCAAAATTAAAGTAGTTTTTAACAGTATGTGCAGTTCTGCCTTTGGGTTTTGCTTTGCTTGGGGTCTACCCACTTTGATACTGCAAATAGTCCAGTGGCTTTTAGAGTTTTGCTTTAGAATAATTGCACAAATAGAAGTAAATAAGAGACACCATTTTTCCAGTTGCTTAGGATAGATTTTAAAATGTTTTTCAATTGCCATGGTAAAAGGCCATTAATCCCCTAGTGTTTTAGATGGCGTGTTTAAAATTAGCTGATGAGTTGCTGATGTTGATGTGCTGTTGAGTTCCAGTCAGAGGCTACCTGCTGCTGCAGCTCTTCGAGGACACACAACTTGAACACAAGTGCTGTTTGTTTTAGTGCATTGTTTTGAGAACCAATATTTGCCTGCACTGCATATGAGGCTTTGCTCGCCTCCTTTTGATTTAGGCTGGAACTGTCTCGGGAAAGGAACTGCATTTTACTTTGTCTGCAGAACTCCAGGTGTGTCCATGTCACTACATAAATAATACATACAAATGCTGGCAGCACAGATGTGCTGTGTTCACTTAATGCAGTGTAGAAGTAGCAACAAAATTGTTACCTGATCCACAGTACTGTCCCCAGCAACTGCTGAAGCTCATATGCCTGAGATTAACCCTGAGGATGAGATGTGGTGGGCAGAGAAGTCTACCTTGCTGTTATTTACCAAATAAACAGTAGAGAATGAAAATGTAACCTCTGTGCACCAGGATTTGGGATAAAGCTGACCGGGTATGCTCAGTGGTTATGAAAAACTGTCACTCTGGCTGAAAGAGAGAGGTTCCAGGCAGCTGGATGTTGGATATTTTGGCCTGTGAATGGGGCTTGTGGTGCTGCTTGGCAGCCAGTGTAGGGGAAGCAGAGGAGCCTGCTGGCTCCACGATCTTCAGAGGGAGCCTCAGTAACCCTGCTGGAGCGGCTCAAAGATCAGCTCTGCCTGCAGAGCCCATCATCCCACAGCACAGGAGTGAGGCACTTCTGCTGCTATGTTGATGTTTTTATAGGGCAGCACCATCAGTGAACTAACTGCCTGTGATTTACCGATATTTTGTAAAGGTAATCAGACACCTCAAGTATCCTATGATCACTGTGCCAAAGGGCGGTGTTCTTGCTGAATATGACCCTTAATTATTCATATCTGCAACTAAATTAATTAAAGGAGAGGTGTCTTGTAGTGAGAACAAAGAATCTGGAAGAAGCAAGAATATATAATGAAAGGAAATTTGGTGGGATTATGAGAGGAAAGATTCGTTACGGCTTGAGAAGTTAATGGTTCATCTGCTTTTATGGGGAGTGGCATTAACATTTCCAGTGACCTTTCCTCTCTGATCATTTCTGGAAAAGTGGGCTTATAGCATCAGTTACGAATCCATGAAATCCCTTGAAAAGTAGAACTGTGTATTTACTATTAGGGAAAAGGATCCTATCCACAGAAACAGTTCAGGGATTACAGATGTCATATCCATTGTGAATTGACCAAAAAGGATAGGGTCTTTTGGTTGTTCTGCTCTCCTGATATGTTGTCTGTCTCTTTGGTTTGTCTGGTAAAAAAGAACTAAAACTGTTTACTGTCCTCTTGTATATATGCACTCCACAGAATTAATTGGAGCTTTCTCTGTTAGTGATCAATTTTAAACTCAAATAGAGGTGTGTATACAGCTGCTGATAAATTTAAGGCTGGGCATACAGTGTTGTATTTCCATATGTTATAGTATTAAAAATTTTGTTTTCAAATCAGTCCTATGGTAGAGGATTGTGTGGATGTTCTAGACTGACAGGCTAAACCACTAAAAATATCTGCTTTTCCAGATGTTTTTGTCTGTCTTCAGATACCCTTGTATCACATGTACAAAGTGATCATGCAGTTTAGAGGGGGATGCTGGGGAGCTCGTGCTGCAGTGGTTGGGGTGCTGGGTCCCTCTGCTTCTGAGCACGACTGCCCTTTAGCTGCTGTCAGTCCGTCCCTCAAAACTTCTCTTCCACAGGCTGTGCTTTTGTTTCTGTGTCTCTGCCTAGCTCTCCTTTGATCTGCAAGAAGTGCTGAACCTCATTTGTAACTCTTTCTCCTGCCACAGATTGCCAAATTGAATCCATTTGAGCTACCTTCCTGCTCATATCTGTTTCCTGAAAGATTTTCATCACTGCCTGGACAGTGTTCTTAAAATTCAGCCCAAGGAACCAGTTCTTCATGTGGTATTTTGGGGATTATATATTAAAAAATGCATAAGCAATAAATCTTCTTTTGTGATTCACAACAGTGGCAGTGCCTGCTACCCTCTGAATCAATTATAGATTTCATCAGTCCCACTTTATGCCTGCTTCAGAATTTGTTTTAAAATAGCTCTGATTTCCTAAATGTATAAAGGGTACAATAATTTGTCATTTCACTAATTTTATGTCTCCACAAGTGAGATGTAGCTTGAGTTATTAAAATGACGAGTGTTCCATTAATAAAACTACATTTATTCCTTGACAAATTTGGGGTCTCCTCCTGCAACCCTCACTCAGGCTTTAAGTCTATACGCTTTGTCAAAATCTTTGTACTGATGTTGGAGAGAGAACTGCACAGAAATTAGTCTGAATACCCAAGGTTGATATATTTCTGGCCTTGAACTTTTCCATAAATAAAATAGGAAACCTCCATTATTATTTGCATCACTTAGGGTGCATTAACTTTTCAATGTTTTAAAAGAGCATGGGATGAACGTAGATCGATCCATCTAACCTTCACACTGGGAGTACTGGTAGAAACGATATTAAGAAGTAACATTTCAGGATAGCTCAGTGTATGTGTTACACTGAAGCACTGGGAAATTTTGACACAATTTAGGAAATTGTCTCAGAAACCTATGAGAGTTCTCTGCAGGGCTCGCTGATCATTTGAACGAGGGAGAGCTCATCAGTTCAGTCTGCTTGGATTTTCTGTAGATTCTTAAGGTCATTCAACAGAAACTCTCAAAAAAGCAAAACTGCCACGAATACAAGAAGAAAAATCTCTTGTGAGCTTAAAAACTGGTGAAAGAATGGGAATAAAACGTCATGTTCTGAATGGAGAAATTACTTGTGTCCCTCAGGGATCTGTGCTGGACCTAGGTTATTAGGATGATTTTGGGCACTCTGGAAGAGAAAGAGGTGGAAGAGTTTGCTGATCAGAATAATGAGGGCAGTGAAAACGAAGGATCCATATGAAGAAGTGCAGGAGGAGAATTCAGTTTGGAAAAGCTGACAATGACGTGGCAAGTGAAGTTCCATGCAGATGAATGGAAGTAATGCAAGTGAGGAAAAAAATAGTAATTTCTCCAAACTAGTTATTGGTACTCAAGAAAGAAATCCTTTCTTCAAATTTCTGCGTAGTGGTACTAAAAATACTAATCGAATGAAGAGAGTAAGGAACAAAACTGAAAGTACTGCTGTGCTGCTGCTTACCTCCACCGGGTACCTGTTTCTTCAGTGCTCGTGTTACATCTCAAAAGATGTGGGGGAGGATGGTAAATGTGGTCAAAGATACGGAACGGCTTCAGTGTGAGGACTAAGTCCACAGGCTGAGTCTTCAGCTTAGCTGGTAAAATAATGTGACAGGGAACCTGTAGTATCATTATTGGCTTGGAGAGGATTCATATGTAGTCAGTATTTACTTTTCATCACGGTAGATTCCAGTAGAATTAGAAGCATCAAATGAAGGAAGGTGTTTATGACAGCAAAATTCATGCAATGCCAAATTACGTTTTGGAACTCATTAACACAAGAGATTGTGGGTACTGGAGGTGTGCATATGTTCAAAAATAGGCTGTTATTCTTGTGACTACCTATGGACAGTTGTTATGCACAAAGTTAGCGTCTGTCTCAAAGAAATCCTGAGACACAGACTTTGGGAGGGTATTATACCACTCTACATGTTCATTCTTAACATTTTCCTATTAAGAATCCCCTCCTAGCTGTGATAGAATGTAAACTGCTGAACCAGATGAGCTTTGAGTCTGACATGCTGTGTGCTTAAATGCATTAGAACTATACTCATTTATATCCAAAGTCAATAGATAGTGCATGAGACTATCTGTAGTGAGTCAGAAAACAAAAATGTTACGATTAAATGATAATTTTTATATAGAAAATGGTATAGGTTTGGGAAATTAAAAAAAATATATATTCTTCCCTGAAGCTGTTTTATTCTACTTCGAAAATGCTTTCCTGCGCTTAAGTTATGTTATCAATAAGCTCATAAATAGGCTGCACAGGGTAGGAATGTCATTTCTAGAACCTATATTTGCTGTCTCATGGAAAACAGTTACTTCATATCTTTTATTCTCTTCTGATGTTTAATACGTGACCACTTTGCCTATGATGTATCAGAAAATATGAATGCTTTCAAAAAAAAAATCGTTATTCATGTTTTAATTTAAAATCTCCTGTTGTTTACTTAACTTGTCCTTCTAAAGTAGTCTTTCTTTCTCGTTCTAACAGTGGCACTCACTTGATCACTTCAAGTGGGGATACAACAGTACGGATATGGGACCTCTCAAAAGGTGGATGTGTTCTGACTTTGGAAGGACATGGCCAAGCTGTATGGGACTGCTCATGGCATTCATGTGGTGATTTTGTGGCTTCTGCCTCTAAGGACAGCACAAGTAAAATATGGGATGTCAACAGGTATGGAAGTACTGGAAATTCTTTATTAGCTGGTTGATAGCTGTAATTAGTAATCAATGTTTTTATGCTTCAGCCCAGTTGGAGAGAAATGTGTAACAACAATTTGTGGACTTCCCTTTAGGAACATGAATAGATTAAAGGGAGTGGTGCAGGAAAAACAACTGTGATGACATTTATGTGAGAAGGCAGTACAAATTAGAGAGCTGGGAAGGACTTACGATAGTTCCACAAAGAGTGTTTTGTTTTATTTGGCATCTGTTATTCTGCAGTTGTTTTTATTGTTATTGTTTTTTGTTTGCTTTTAAGGTCATAGTTTTGTGAAACTTCAGTGTGTAATGTAAATAAGTAACAGAACAAAAATACAAGCGAGTTTTCTATTTCATATTTCTAACTTATGAGTATACAACACACTTGAATTTTAAGTTGGACAAGTGGAAATTTATTCATTATTTAAGTTTTGGCAAGGTGACTCCTGATTAATAAATAACTATACCTCTTCATTTTCTTTATTACTCAGGCAAATGCATTTTTATGAAGGTACTTAAAGAAATCCAAGTACGTTTTTGCTTACCAATTACTCATTAGTTGCTCATTCATCTTCAGTTATGTTTGAGGTGATATATTTTGAATAATGTACACCTTAAAGGAATGGAATGGGATATTGTTTGGAACTGTTACTTCTAGACCCATAGATAACTTAGAAATAGCATTACTGATAGCACTCCACTGTATTAAGTCTGATTTTTAACAACTGAATGTTGCCAGTCCACAGAATTCTTCGGTCTTATTTGTGTTTTCCCTGGTCCGTTATGATCCAGTCCTAATGGGCTTGTCATTTCCTCTTAATCTTTTCCTCTGCATTTGAATGAGGTGAAATGTTTCTTCGAGCTTGTTGTCCTTAGCAGGGTAAGAAGCTTCACCGAGAAAGCAAGGGAGGCTTGCTTCTCTCTCATTTTGCTTAGATCACTCCCTGTCTGCTGCAAGTACAGTGAGCCCTGCAGCTGAAACGTGGAGACCTACTGGGGTCATGCTTGGGGAAGCTGCTTCAGAGTTCTTGTTGTAAGTGAAGTACCACTGTACTAGGCATGTATGAGCTGAGATTGTTGAGAATTTCGTGATTTGGTCAAGTTTCTTGAGATCTAATTAAAACTCTGTCAGTATCAGATTTTCAGTCTTCAAATCATAAACTGAGAAAGTTTCAAATAATGAAATCTTTTTTTCTACATGGGATAACCAACATATGCATCCTTTCACTTATTCACTTAGAAATGGGTGAATTATTTTGACTAGGCTGAGAGCAGCAACTTAAACAAAAGCTCAGCACAATTGTTCAAGTTGATAAAGCCATAGCGAAAAACTTTGGCAGAGTTCAAGGAAGTAGGTTTTATAACAGAAATCGACAATGAGTTCTGGCAACAGATGGTACTTCCACCCTCACTGTCAATAACAGTAATTAACGGTCAGTGTTCTTCTCAGATGTGAAAATGCCTGCAATCTGTTTCATTGTTCATTGCCTCTTAGCCTGTTGGAGCATTTTAATACTTTGATTATCCTTTATGACATGTGTGCATGACCTTTAAGAAATAATACTAAGAATAATCTTAGTTTTATGTTGAAATGTTTTTGAATTTGCATAAAGGAGGTTTTATTTAGACATTCTAAAGTGTCTTCTATGCCAAGGAAGCTTTCGTAGTCAGAGGTATCAAAGCAAATCTTTGTTGCCATCCCATGCCTCCCGCTTACACTCAACAGCAACTCTCATTTCTACCTTCAGTGTATTTGAAATGCATTTCACACTTGAAAATAAGAGAGTAAGGAGTGCAGCCATGATGTGGAAGTCTTATGTATCAGCTTATAATTATTGAGTCCTTAAGTCATGTGAAACTCTCCATGGCTAAAGGGAGCAAGGTCCATCATGACATGATGATTTCAAGCTTAAGACAGCCTGACTGAAGACCTAATTCTGCAGAACAGTCAGCTGCCAACAAACTTTATGCCCAAGTTGACTGAATTCAAGTGAAAAATCGACTCAAACAGAATATATGGCAATTCATGTATTTATTTACTGAGAGGGAGGGGGTGGGAAGAGAAAGTTACTTGCTTGTTAAGCAACCTGGTCTTTTTCAGTTTGGACTGTTGATTTACTAATACTGGTATACAGAAATGCTATACAAAAGAGCTTGGAATTTATTTTGGTGTGCAGTACTAACTGCCATGCAAATTGGCTGAGTTTGGCAAAACTAATCCTAGGTGTTGTCCAGTGTGCCCCCAGTAAATTTGTTATGTGCCTGGAGTTCTGCGATAGGAAGGAAGGCAGCTGTACCTTCAATATACCATATAATTGTGTAACCACTTCTGATGCCTTTTACGGTCTGAGTGCGTGCAACAAAGCAGGAAGGTGGAGCAGGCTTGCCACAAAGGTTTGCAGTGCTTGGGGGAAAAAATATCCTCCCAGAACGTCTTATCTCCTCATCTTCTTTAGGCTTCTCCTGCTCCAGATGTCTGCCAGGTCTCACAAGCTGTCTCTGAACAGGGGCCAAAGCACAAGATAACATACTTGCAATAGGATAATGATCAGTGATCACAGTTACTCTGCTTAATCTAGTGACTCATTCTTTCTATGAATAAGGAATTAACATTTTATAAACGAGAGCTTTCTCTCATCCCTAATGTATATTTGGATGTATGCCTGCTTTCAATTTAAGTATTCCTGGAAAGCATCATATGGGGTGTGGGGGGGAAAGTGTGATGAATAACAAAGCTGACAACTATCACCTCTCTAAAAGGGAAATGTAAATAAATACTTAAAATATAACTACGTACAATTCTGTAAGCACTGGTAGTTGTCTTTTTGTTTCTGGATTTCATGAAGCTGCCCTTGCATGTTAGGAACGTATATATTCTTTTAAATCCATGAAGATAACTTTTGAGATTCCTACAACAGTTTTCTGTGGTTGAAAACTCGGTGTCCTTAAAGTGGAGAGGTTTTTTGCCTTTTTAGTACCAAAATCCAAACTGCAGTTTGCACAATCATCAAATCTATCATTGGAATCCAAAGAATACAGGGTCTAACACCTTTTAAATAGGGAAAGGTTGTCAGCCATTTTATTAAATTATATTATTGTTTTCCAATGATAAGAAAATTGAGCACTCTCAATGCTTGATTTTTACTTTATTAGGAGGTGAAACTAGTGCTGAGTTTTTTAATAGGTATATTTCTTCAGCCTTTTTTGTTCTGGGTAGGTTGGGAAGGCTTTGTCATGTATCGAGCCACAAATGACATTCCTACTGGGAGGAGAACATGAGGTAGCTTTGTGGTTAAGTGTTCTTCTCCTGACAACTTACATGCCCTTTATTTAAAGGTCTGTTCTGATTTTACAAAAACAAAACAGAAAACGTTAACAAACAAAAACCCAAGCACCTTTCATCTTCCCCGAAGAGACAAGCACACGCAAAGATGTAACTACATCCATGATATGGCAGGGCTTGAGGGGAGTCTCTGGTGTTGGAGCCTCTGTGTCTTCTCCTGGGGGAGTTGGCTGCTTTTAGAGGAAATGAAAAAAACAATGCTATAATATTGATAGAAGAAAAGAGATTACTAACATATCTACCATGGTATGAAAAATAAAAAGCAAAGCAGCAAAACCAGGTATATCTCCTATCTTCAAGATTATCCCATCTCCTTCGTGATTTGCAGGAAGCAACTTGAACTGGAAATGAGGGAGAAAAGGAAGGAAGAGGCTTATTATTGATACTGATTTTATTCAGCAGTGTAGCTTAGTTTGAAAATACATAGCTAGCCATGTTAATAGCTCAGCAAACAGTTCTAGGATTGTTTTCTCAGACCATAAATTCAGGACTGTCAAAGTCATTTTGGTAGGATTAATTTCAATTATCCAACTGTAAATATCATCAGAGAATCAGAGCCTGATCTCTGACATGCAAATCAAACTGAACTTCGTATATTTCATGGAAACACAGGTGGTTGTTTAGTTTTGTAAACGTATGCTGTAGACTGTCTATTAAATGCAAAAATTGTTATTTATGTTTTTAAGCATGAGAAATTATTTGCACCGAGGCCAGAACATTCAGAATTAATGTGAAAGCTTTTTTTTCCTCCACTATATCCGTTCTATAGTAATTGGTCCAGTTCTGCATTTTTCTCTGCTTCCTTTCAGTAGCGCAAAACACAGTAGAATTAGGCCATTGAGAAATGTAATTCTGTGCTGCCCTGCAGCAGACCTCCAGGTGAATAAAGGTCTCGGAATGGGAACCATTGCTGCTTTCTGTTGGCTGTTTTTTAATCTGCCACTTTCTTATTTTCACTTTCTCTTAATACAATAAATTTTGGTTAGATCCCTGTTATTTCTCCCATGCTCAAAATTTTATTTAAACGCTTTTTAAAAAAAGTTAATGTTGATGATCAATCATGATATGTATCTTTTGGTGCACTTATTCAGGTGAAAATTTAAAAAGCTATACAGCATGTTCACTGTTAATTACCTTGTACAACTGCTCATAGACTACCTTGCTGTTCAGGTAGTCTTAATAAGTTCTTCTATGTCTTTCCAAATATACACCAAAATAATTGTTGACAGCTTGTGCTTTTCTGCCTCAAACTAGGAATTTTTCTTCCTTTATAGAGTGTGAGATATATGATACAAATCAATTCCTGATATAATTCCTTCATTAGTTCCTAAGCCTACATGAAGAGTCTTACCTTCTGGTATCCCATCTCCACTCAATCACTTCTGATTTTAGTTTTACTTTTTCTTGTAAGAAGCATTTTAATTTTGAGAAATTCAGAAGGTGGTGTTCATTTAAAAGAAATTAAGCAGGGATGGATTGTTTAATTAGAAGCCCATAATCAACTATAGCTTCGCTTGGAATGATACCATGAAATGATGGTACTGTTGTCTCATTATTAACACAGCTTGACAGAGTGGAGTGCAAGGCATGATTAAATGGATTTTAAACTGCTATGATAGTGGCTTTTTGTTTACTTTGCTTTGGTCTTGTTAAAGAAGTTATGGTTTCTTGACTTACCAAGGTGGCCAAGCTGGTTGCTTTCTATCATCCAAGCAATGTGAAGACACGAGGTTAGCCTGGCTTTCTTGGGTATCTTTTACATTCACGCTTTTTGCCTTCCCTTTTCCTTATTCAAGGGACAATTCTTAAATGAAATATTTATTATTAGATTTGTAGTTATTTTTCACAACACCCAACACATCTGCATTAGGACTTTATAAAGAAAGCCACAGAGAGTTGAAAATGGAGTCCCACTTGGTCATTTGGAACAGGAACAAGGGCAAATAACCAGTTGTTGTGAAGATTTCCCTTCTTGGATGGCTGCTACCTGCCTCACATTTCAGTGGGACAGGCACCAAGAGCTGCTGGCCAGATACCATGTTTCATTGATTCCAGTAAAAGTGAAGCTAATCTATTTTCAGAAAAGACAGATGTCCTCCAGGAAATTGGAAGGCAGGCAGAAAAAAACTCAGAGGATCTGTGGAAGGACCATCTTTGGGTAGTTTGTAATGTGTGTACTGACAGCCCGTCAGGAAGTGCTTGCTATTTTGATAAAGGAGAATTCCTTTTGGAATCCTCTGAGGAGTGCTGCAGAGACAACCTGCTATTAATCCCTCAAATAAAAAAGAGGCTTATGCCTAAATCTCTGAATTTATAATTGTGTAAGAGTTCCATAACACATTTTTCAGGACCAAAGGAAATCTAAAACCTAGTTTTTTATGATTCCCAGAGAGCCAATTTTAAAATATCAATTTAAAGATTGTGAATTATCAGGTTTAAAAAAAAATGATATCCAAAGCATAGTTGTTGGGTTAAGGGGAAATATGGCTTGATCTTCATAATACTATAAAAGACTAATCTTGAAGCGCAAAACAAAATCAAAAAGTGTAGCCTGAACTCTGTATCATAAACTTACTTAAACTTGTACAGTTAGTGCAGAACATCGGGCCTTGATAATGAGAAATATTTAATATGGCTGCGTATTTGCAAGTCTAGGTAATGAAATGAGTCATATTTACTTCTTCTAGAATGCCTCAACTGGGTTAGTGATGTATTTATTTAAATTTGGTGAGGAAACTATACAGTGCTTTACTGAAAGCGGTATAGTGAGTTATTACTGAAGTGAGTATTATATACTGTACTATGGCACAGGGTCTGGAACTAGATGATCTTAAAGGTCCCTTCCAACCCAAACCATTCTATGACTGAAAAAATGACATCCCATCCCTTGATAACAAAACAAAGGAACAATTGTTTGATTTGAAGTATATAGTAATAAAGCAAGGCTGAACTTGTTGGTAGCTGCATGGCAGTGTTCAGAGCTCATAGGAATGAAAAGCGTGTGCAGTTAGCAAGATGATGAAGGCTGTCAGGTGTCCTGATTCATTGCACAAGCTAGTTGTTGTTTGGGACACTACAGACGTGAGCCTCCATGGAAAAACACTGTTAAATGTTACGGCCGTTGTGTGGCTTCTGCTGAACTATTGTTGGCTACAGGTCTGGATAAATCAGTGGCATCTGTTGCTGTGGGTTTTTACTGAAAGCGTCTGTGGTAATTTAGGTTGTACATGAGAAGCATACTTGAATTTCTTAGTAGCTAGAATGACAAGATTTTTTTTTTTTTTAATATCAAAAATGAGTCCTTTCCTTGTCTTTTCAACTTTGTGTTCTTATTTCACCTCAGCCATTTCCTTTCCTGTGTTATCTCAGCATCCAGTATGGCTTGGAAAACTCATGCTCAAAGGTCACTTTTTTTTTATATTCCAGTTTTCGTCTGTCAGCCCAGGGATGTGCAGGTTTCCTTAAAGATGCATAGCTGGCTGATGGATTCTTGCTGGAGAGCAGTATGCTTTGTTTGAACAACTAAAGCAGTGTGATCTCCTGCAAGTTGGATACCTTTATTACTTGGTTTACCTCAGTTGTCAAAATGCCTTCTAGATTCACTGACAGCTGTGGTTCAAGAGCAGGATGCAATACTTAAGCTTCCTTCCATCAAAGCCTAACCAAACAGGCTGGCAGGTCCAGAAAACATAGTCTGCTTGATCCTGTATACTGCAGTAGGCTCAGTTGTTTTCTCTCACTGCCTGTGTGCAAGTTGAATTTGTTGTCTTATTTCCAAGTGTGAAGGTGGTATAATTATGTCTCCTGCTAAACAGCGTTCTTCTCCTGACAGGGTGTTTGCTCTGTCCTACATTCAGTATTCAAGTGTACAGGAACAGCACCCAGATATCCAGCACGTTTTAAGAATTAGTATAGTTTTTCACTACATATCCGTGCTCATTATCTTGTTTTTTACTCCTCTCCTTTGTGTTATGTTCACTCATTACTGGCAGTCTTTTTCTCATCTAACCTATTTTCCTAGAAATACTGTCTTAGAGTATCTCAACCAAAACAAACAAACAAAAAATTGTACCAACAGAGAGCAATTCATACAGCAGTGAAAGCTGTCAGCTGTTATTACAGAATTTATTGAAGACAACGGTTCATTAAAGTGAAGTATTTCAATCATCACAACCATATCCTGTCAGTACCGGTTAGTGCAGATATTACATGTAGAGCTTGTGATATGTGGTGGAGTGGAGTGCTGTTTCCTAAAGTCACTGTGTGCTGCAACACAAGGGACTGCCAGTTTTCTGTGCTTACATCTCCAGTGAAGTAACAATAGCAGGAGTATGTCTTACTGCTCATGAGAACAATACCTGGATAGGCAACTCCACCTGAATGCTAGACTCCTGTCAGCTCTGTATGCCTTCTAGTTTGAAATTGGCTCAACTGGTTTCAGAGTGAAGGTCTGCTGTAATGGATGTCTTTATACAAATAAATTTATTTGTATAATTTTTGTCCTCTGGCTGCATGCAGTCTTCAGAGGGATGTGTGTGTGAAATTTCATTGTTTATTTCTGTTTTAAGAATTTAGGCTCAGTACGAACTCTCATGTTGGCAGACATTTTTCTCTCAAAAGCTGTAGCTCTAATTGTCCTATCATGTATGTCCTGTTAAAGCAAACCATTCATCTTTCTTGAGCTTTGGCTCAACTATGAACACAGCTCTTATCTCACGCCTTAGTCAATGGTTCCTTACGTGCAAGAAAGTTCTCTCAAGTCTTTTATTGAAGTTTCAGAGACACTGAGTTTTCTTTTTATCTTCTCACGGTGTGAATTATATATAGTTTTCAAGCCAGTAGTGGATTATTTTATCAGTCATACTTTTTTCAAAAGTCTCAGGGCAACTTCTGACCTAAACCTTAAATCTCCATTCCAGGTAGAACAATACAGACATAATAAAATTACTTTGATACCATGTGCTGATTTTTCTTTGAGACACATCTTAGAATCTTGATATCCACAAGACAGAAGGGTTTAAGCATACCAACTATTTACATAGCCAGTCTCAAGATTCTCATAAAAACATTTTTTTTCCTTCAATATAAGTGAGGAAACATTCTTCTCTGCACTTCCAATATTCCGAGCAATATCATGCAAAAATCTCATTCTGGACTGGCCAATATTTGTCACATCTAGGAAACATTTCACCATCTGAAAGGCAGTATTTATGCATGTGTTTACTGAACTCAGAGACTGCAAAGGCATGTATATCTGTGAGAAACCTACTTAAATATGCATTTGAATTATCCAGATGATGCAAAACTCACTGAGTTTCTTTGCATTTTAGGATATCTTTGAAACCTATTTCTGTCACGAAAACAAAAATTCTAGGTTATAGAGCCTTAATAGTGAAAGTGCAGTAAAACATGGCCAGAATTTGTGAATTATTTAATATACAACAGATAGTCATAGACCATTACTCTTGCATAGAGGGCATGCCAGTAAAGCTTCACAGTACAAGTATAGCTGGAGTTCTACTGGGATCTCTCCTCTGAAGCAATACTTCCTAATCTATGAAGAAAGTAGTATGCATGATGTTCTGCAGTTTAAAAGACAATTTCCATAGCTTTTCAATTCAGAGTTTGTTTCACAGTAATATAGATCTGAGCTAGCTGTGTTTGGAAGGTTAAGATGAAGGTAACAGCGTGAGGATGTGGTATGCAACGGTAGGTAGGAAGTTAGCAGCCAGCGCTGTGACTTGGTGAAAACCTAATTCTATGTGTGAACCTCCTTTGTAAATCTTATCAGGTTATCACTCGTGCCTTGACAGTACTTTGAATACATATTCAGCGCCTACAACAGTAGCATGAGCTAAGCTTTGATATCTACAACTAAAGATCTTAATAGTCTCTTGCTGGAGATGTATTTCCAGAAGGAGAAGAATGTGTCACAGCGTGCAGAAATTAAATACCAATATTAAAATCAGTTAGACAGCAAATGGCCTGGCTGGCCTTTTGATACCAGAACTCAAGATCCCCGTCACCGAGCTCCTCTCCAACGTGCTTTTAGCTGTACTAATTTGAGATGCTACATGATGTTCCTATGTATGTGAGGTGGACAGTTTTCACATTTGCAAGTTTGGGATCAACCTGAGGTTGACCATCCTGGTGCGAGAGGTAGATAGCCTGTCTCCTGCTGTTCTGAAGCGTCCTGTTCTCAGAGAATTGTCCAGTCTCGTGCAATTAAGCAATGAGAACATACGTGTCGCCAGGAACTACTAGATGCTCCCGACTATTTTGATTTTGTAACAGAGGCAGTGTTATTTTTGAAAAGACTCAGAGGCATGCTTCTTGGATTTATTTTGGTTAAATCTGTCTACGTTGAAACTTCTTGGATATTTTCATTTGCACTTAAGAGTATCTTGCCAATGAAATTTAAATATTTCAAATCAAATGTAAAGTAAAGCAGAGTACTCTCCCTTTTGGAGGGGGATGTACCTAGGTTGCTCCAAAAGTAATGCCATGGAAACTGTGACAGATACAAAGAGTACAATAACACTATTTGATAGAGTAGAGCTAGGAAACACTCTTTTTCAACACTGTCACCACTGTTAGCTATGCATTTTTGCCAGCCATGAACTAGAGCCTGCAGCCCGTGCTCCTCAAAACCTGCACTAGTGGAGGTGACCACTATTTCCATTGCTGAAACACGTCACCCACCGCCTCACTGTGCTCGTATCCATTGGCTGGTCTCCATAAAAGTTCAGTAAGTATTGATAAGTGTCAGTGTGTGCTATTTTTTCCACGTGAAGGAATTCAACTCCGTGCCCTTGCTTTATCGACGCTTCCATGTCAGGTGCTGTTCTGTCAGCCTGCCCTCTGCTACCATCTCACACGGCAGCAAGATGTAACGAGATATTGGTGGGAAGGTTCAATCTCTACTGCTGTACCACCGACATCTGCCTCTGATGCCAACATAATAACATAGGAGGCATTACTTTCAGAGCAGCCCTCATATATTAACTTTCCTCCTCCTGCGGGTCTGAATGAGTTCTATTCTTGCGTGTGAGTTTTAAGGTAACCTTTCCTCCCAGCTATTTGCCAGAGGGAAGCAGCCCTTTCCAGCTGTATTTGGAAGAGGGAAGGTATGATACGGAAATGTGCTCTTAAGAAGATAGGGGTAAATTAGAATGGGGAGGGGTAGCCTTGGGAATTCAGCCCTTCACGCTCCGTGTTTGAGTAGCTTCCCTGCTGAAAACTCAGGGCCAGTCCCATGGTTTGCTAAAATGATGATGAAAATGTGCTGAAGGAAAATGCCAGCACCTGTAGCTTTAATCGGGAGGCCAGGCGTTTTATTCCTCGCTCTGGCAGCTGCCTGTTAGAGAACCCAGAATGATATTGTTTTTGTTGTGGCTCTGTGTCGAAGAGCACAGCAAATCCATTATTCATAATATCTGTGCAAGTTCACAACGGCACTGAATAGTGCTGCGTATCTCCTTAAAGCTGCCACCCACTCAAATCCATTTTATTTGGACAAATAAAGAAACTCTGCACTGAAGAAAACCAATTTAAAAACACACTGAAATTCATTTTCTTCACTTAAATATTAAAGTGCTTATATTTGTTGTATTTCAGCCATGTTGTACCCTTTTCGAAAAGGATTTTCTCATTTAATAGATCTGAAGGAATTTCAGTCATATTTAAAATGTAGAAGAAAATAAACTAACAACTAACAAGGGTGTAGCGATAAGCAGGACTAACGCAATGGAAACAGCGTTACAAAAGGTGGAAGGAAAATACAGCACTCACCCAAATCAGAAGATTTAGGGCTCACAGGAAAAGGCTCCCACCAAGGAAGGATCTCCAGGCAGAGATCCTTCCTCAGGGGCAGTCAGCCCTTAAATGAGGCCTAAGAGGGGTGGAGCCAGGCTNCCTTCCTCAGGGGCAGTCAGCCCTTAAATGAGGCCTAAGAGGGGTGGAGCCAGGCTCCACCCCTTCTGGTTGCACAGGTGAATTGCCTTCACCTGTGCTCCCAGGGCTGACTGGGTCTTTCCTCCAGGTGCTCAATCAGTGGTTCAGGCCATGACTCAGCAGTTCCCATACAAAGGGCAACACTGCTTTCTATGCCGTGAATCTTCTCTTTGTGGATTAAACCCATCCACTAATATTCTGTGTAACTGCATATTAATTTACAATACTACAGCCCTGGCCCAGGCTTTTAGTACTCTGCGCTACTGCAACTTATAAAATAAATATACAGTGACATTTTATATGTAAAAGGTGAAGGACTAAAGTTCATAGTTTGCAGTATAATACCAAATAAAGAGAGGTCTTTAACATTCACCTATTGTTGCATTTTTGAATTTTATAGTGCAGATTTTTCTCTGACTTTTTTGATAAAGGTGATTTCTTCTGTATATCAGAAAATAGTATGACAGCTTCAGGTAGAAGCATTCGTGGTGTGCAGACAGCTTTGTGCCCAGTGCATTGGCATGTGAAGCTCAGTGAGCACAGCTGGCCCAAGTCCCCTTACCTGCATACTGAAAGCTGTGCTGTACGTGTGTTGCTGGCTTGTTTATTCCTAGTTTGAGGTGGGGTTGGGGCATAGAGATGTCAGACTGATCTCATATAAAAATAAGGAGCTGTGGAAATTAGGAACTGCTGGTATTGCTTTATCTATCCTGTGCGGAACATTATCCCTTTAAGACTGGACGAGTGAAAGCATTCTGAGGTAAATTAATGGTGAGTTGTTTGTTTGTTTGGTGTTCTTTGCTTGTTTCAGAGGGAAGATATTTAAATCACTTTTCATAAATGCTGTGTCCATTTGGTTGTGCTCAGTAGATCTATTCTGCTGGTCTACTGTATAGCTCTTGTTTCATTTGTTCCCTTTCATCAGTAGTTATTTTTTTTTGGAAGGGAGGCAAATCATTTGTTTTAGAAACAGTGAGAACCCGAAGCATCTGACATGCAGTTTCAAACTGAGTCTTAGCAAACAGAAGCCCCGAGAGAGTTGCTTGCTGTTCTCTAGGAAGATGAGCGTTCCCCTTGTCAGCTTCTGCCTGACTGTGACAAAGTCATGTAGCGAAGTTCTCACCTAAGCAGATGTTGGTGGGGTGGGCTCCCTTTGTTTAACATGCACAAAGAGCTGGATCTTTAAAAGTGCCTGAAGGATTGATGGAAAATCTGTTGGAGTGGGCACGTAGTGCCTGCCGAAAATCACATTAAGCATCTAATTGATTATTTAGGCACCGAAAAGCTAAAAGAATCCGAGACTTAGCTTTGTCAGGGAATTTTGAGAGTCTCATCTGTATATCTCATCTCTCACGTATAAAGTTGCAGAGAAATATGGTGTGATAGATTTCTACAGGATGAACTCAGAGTAAGTGTTAGTAAGTTATTTTAAACTTTAGTGTTACAGTACTAGCGTTTTTAAAAATGTCCTTTTATGTGCTGTAACAGATTTCAATCCTACACAAAGCAATTATTTATTATTACTTTTGTCAGTGATTTTTCATAAGAAATAGATTAGATCAGACCCACCACAGGGTATCAGGATTCAACAGAAAATACACATTTTAATTCAGCATAGTAACATTATCTGGTCTTCTATTGTAAAGATAATTCAAAACAGAAAATGACTTGAATGAAAAGCCTTTTTCATGAATGAAAGTCCTTTTTCAGCAGGTGAGGACTGGGAGCAATGGTCAGTATTTCTCCCTGCAGTTTGTGTAGCAAGGGTAGGATGAGTTTCTTTCTTCAGAGCACTTATTTCAGGGATTTGGCAGCACAGTACTTGGGGAAACATGACACATAAACTTGATTCTGTCCAATGTTGTTCGTAGAAAGCTACAACTTGTTAGACAGTTTTTTTTAACTTTTTCACTACTGTATTTGAAAATGAATGAACACATTTCATATATTGCCGATCCCCTTGCTTTCCTTTCTTCCTTTCTAAGCGA
Source organism: Numida meleagris (assembly GCF_002078875.1). Lineage (NCBI taxonomy): Eukaryota > Metazoa > Chordata > Aves > Galliformes > Numididae > Numida > Numida meleagris. Next base: position 37,210,747 of record NC_034413.1, on the reverse strand, counting down.
AAGGAGGAGGAGTTTTTCGAGAGGAGCAAAAATAGCACCAGAATAATTTGTTCTGATTAAATCCATGAAATATATTTTGTCTTTATTTTTGCCTGTTGGTGTGTTTTAAGGTGGGGTAGAAAATGTTAAGTTGTACTGGAGAATATCTTGAAATCTTTTAAGAGAGTGTGACTTTTTCAAGATGCCTAGAATGTTTCTGATTTTTTTTTCATTTTCATATTTCTTATTTTCTTTATTATATGTGACCATTTAGTACTTGAATGTATCATGACACATTCTTTATCTACTAACTTAATGAAGTAAAAGAATGAAATAAATGATGAAAAGGAAAAGAAGAAATGACAAAGTCTCCAAAACGCTTGAAATGTACTGGAATGGAGAGCTGAGTATTGAGCGTAGATGACTCACCTTCTGTCTGGTATTCTCCTTGAGCTGCAGAAGCCTAAAACCGTACAACAACCTGTTTGAATAGAACAGATCCAACGTGAGCATAAACGCACGCACAAAAAATTAAATTGCTTGGCAGTGACGCATCAAAGTATGAGCATGTTATTATCTTTGAAAATCATCAGCATGAAGAGCTCAGATGAACTGGTAGAAACTCTTGGGGTTAGCCAGAAGAGGCAGAAGCTTTACCCTTAAACTTTTTCTCTAAAGGAAAAATGGCAGCATCCATTCTGATGCGGAAGTAGGGCATGGACTGAATGCTGATGTCAGCTGGAATGGTAATTGTGGACAACCCACTGCCGCCGGGGAGCGAGCCTTTGCTTATTCTCCTGCAGAACTGCTGAGCAGAAAACACGCTCACAGTAGTTCTGCAGTGTTTAATGTGGGCTTAAATGGTTTAGATCTATTTTATTATTACTGAGATTGTGCTTATCTGATTATCTGGTACCCATATGCCTTGAGGGAGTAGGAGATAATTGTTTAATAAAATAAGGCTATGGTTTTCAATAAGTGATTTCTGGTGCTCCCATCTTTAACTGTCCAACAAAAAAATCCCTTAAGGAATCGTGATTTGCAGAAAGTGCTGAGCACTTAGAGGTAGTGTCAAAATACAATATAAGCATTGCAGCGAACCTTTCCTAACCTTAGTTCGGTTGTTGCCTATAATTCTGGAATAGGTTTTTTTTTTTTTTTTTTTAATACCTTCCAAATAGCACTGGGCATCTCAGAGGAAGAGAAGATTGTGTTCTAGTTTCTGTCGTAAGGACTGAAATGGCATTTTGTTCATTAACTATGAAATATAGGAGCTGACCTTGGAGGGGACCGCTTCAGACCGCGCCATTCTGAGGGCTGGAACCATTAGTCTACAGAAACTTCCTTTCAGCTCGCTGTATTTATTTTCTGCATGTAGTCAGACTCCACGAGAAAGTTAGGAAGATACAACCATGACCAGAAAGCTAAATACATATGTGTTGAATTTCCTTAGGCAGAGGGAAGAACTGAACCTGGATTTTGAAACTGGCTTGAGGAATCTAAGGTGTGTACTCTTGCATCAGGATAGGAGTGGGTAGCAGAGTGGTTTTTGTAGAGTCCGCATCCTGTAATTATCTGATACTGATGTTGTGGAAGTGCTTGCTAAGCTGAATTCCTTAGAGTAGAATGAACAAATTTATTTCTCATTTCTGTCTGAGTTCAGGGGGTGAGTTAGATTAAACATTGCTGATGTTCCCAAGCAAGAACAAGGTTCTCTGTAGGACCAAGATGGTCCTGGAAAAGAGCTTAGGATCTCTATTTTGGATATAAACGTCTGTGTCTTATTTCTGTCCCAGACTTTGTTTCAAAGTTGTTTTTGTTGACCCAGTTCTCACCTTGGGAAAATGTGCCCTTTCAGTAGCACAAAATAACTGAAAGTTAAAGCGTATGAAAGTGCTGGAAAATTTGAATCAAATGTAACATGCTTCTGTTCAAAGGAAAATAGTTGAAATAAATTTTCAAAGTTGATTTGGAGCCTAGCTGCAATGTGAAGTGAGCTTTTGTAGCAGCTGTTGCCGTCATCTGAAAGATGTCTGGTGCTGCCAGCAATCAGGTGTTGACTAGTGTGATAGTAAGGAAATCCTGACAAGGTATGGTGCTCAACTGAGCCCACACAGTAAAAAGCAGTGAAGAGTATGTTACAATCTGATATGAAAATACGTATGCTGTATTGCAAAACTTTCCACCTGCCCTTGTTCTCTTTGAACAGACTATATTTGGTTTTCTACTGCATGTGGAAGTACAAGTGGTTCAGTTCTGACCATCCCTTGTGGGGCTCTCTGCTGAGATAGCTATGGAGATACTGGTTTCTGTTACCGTGTTTTGGCTAAATTTGTCAGTGATGTATCCTCTTGTTCTGGTTCAGTTAAACGTTTAAGAAAATAGTTGCGTTTAAAGATGTAGTTATTTCCAGATTGTGTCTGTAAAGGATTCTTCTGCATCACTATAGCGTTTCAGAAATCGGGCTGATCTTGTGAGTGCTGTTCTTCTGGTAATGACACTTATTTTGGGTACGCACCCTGATTATGTATGTTTAATTATATTGGTATAAAATTGTAGCATTAACTGGAAAAGAACAGAAGCAGTGTAAAGCATTCTTAAGTAGAAATCTTATGCCTTACAGTTTTATCTTTCCTTTAAAAAAATGAAATAAATATTCACTCTGAAAACTCTCCTTCTGCAAGCAGAAAATAGCACAACAACGCTTCTTACTTCTAACTCAGGCCACTCAATGATTTCTATGCAACGCTTGTTCGAAGAAATGTAAGACATTAAGAAATTAAGTCTTCATTGTTACAGTGAGATTCTTTATTCATATGTTAAGCCAGTGACAAAGATGACACGATTGGCACAGACTATTAGTTTTTCACACTTCCTGGTGAAAACCAAAGTTGAGTGTTATTATTTCTGTAATTCATACGTTTCGCTCATGTGAAACATACAGAGCTATTGTCAATGACAGTTACTGTTCTTAGTGTTTGTCAAACCACATCTTGGCTTTGAGTAACGTTTGAATCACTCAAAGAACATAACGTAATTGCATTTCTCTTTTGTCACCTTTTGCTGCCTAGCTCCAACCAAATGCAGTGCCTGTGCAAGTCTCTTGTTTTGTAGTACCTGGATAAAGACAGCTTGTGTGCACTCCATGCAGAAACATACTCCATACTCAGTGATAGAAAATAAGGGTTCTTATTCTATCTCAGGATAGCATCAGGTGCTAAAATCTGTGTTGAGCACCACAGCAACCAGTGTGTCCTTAAAACTTTGTCCTTCTTATATTGGTGAGCATTTTTTTCAGTACTATGTTTTAGTAGGCTGCACAGTATCTCACTAGTAGTGGAAGTTTCCACACACTGAATAAATACCTGGTGTCTACTAAAACACGTATATCCAAGCTCTTCCAGAAAGCTCATACAAATTATAACTGGCTTCTTTTCCAGTAACACGTGTTCTGTTACATAAGTTACAAGGAACTGAGACAGATAAACATTTTAATCCCAAAGGTAAAGCACAGTTTTGCAACCTCTTTTTTCCTGCATTGTAGAACAATATTTCAAGGTCTGTGGTTATTTGGCTGTTACCCAATTTCACTGCAGAACAGAAATCTGACTGGAGAGTTGCTTTCTGCTGCTTAATTAGAAATTTATTAGGGAAGTTTTGACCAACTGTCCCTCACTATTAGACCTTGCTGAATCTGGAGTTCAAGTAATTAGATTTCATTTATTATAATGCATTGTCCTCTTTTTATGTTCTGCATGTCCTTTCCTATTTTTTCTGTTTTCAGTTATGTTCAGTTTTCCTGTTCTGGGTATTATTTGCCAAAGAGGCTCTTCCAACTATCAGAAATAGGACAAAGTAATTTTTAGAACAGCAAAATATGTAAGGAGGCAAGGTCCCTGGAGACAAAATGAATCTCCAACACAACAAAAGAGCTCTCCTGTTCTATTTGGATGTTGCTGCCGACTGAGCGGCTTGTTAGCAGCACCTGGACCATACCTGGCAGCTGGGCTGTGCCCCACTTGTTCAGGTGGCATCACTGAGCCACAAAAGCCTGTGCTGTGCAGGAGAAGAGGTCTACAGATGAGCTTTTGAGCGCACTGTGTTGGACTTGTTTTTCCTGCTCTAGGTAGATTTTAACAGTAATGTGATGCTTACAAGGTTGAACCCCCAAAATACCTCTGCTGGTGAGTGCTCATAAAACAAGATCCAAGCGTAAGAGCCAGCCACACTTAATGTTGCTCTTCGGTTTCCTCTTAGAGCTTTGCTGGAAGTGAGGGCCTGCAGCATGTCAGGTCAGTCTGATCTGGACTGTGGGCATACCTGGTCATGCGCATGGAGGTCTGACGTGCATCTGTAGGTCTCCGCTGTACCTGCAGTGCAGGGCCAGGAGAGGGGAGTGCCTCCACGTCCCGCTTGCAGCAGTGTGGTGTCTGTTCGCCTGGTGAATCACTGCAGGCTTGTTGCTGCTTCTAGCAGCAGGAGCAGGTGATTGCATGAGTCCTCAGAAAACTGGCCTTGAAAGAAAGCTGCTGTGTCACTGTCCCTGGAGGCATTCAAGAAATGTTTAGATGTTGTACTGAGGAATGTGGTTTAGTGGGGAAATGTTAGTGGTAGGTGGACTGGATGATCTTGGAGGGCTTTTCCAACCTTGGTGATTCTGTGATTCAGTTCATCTCCCAGGGAAAGCGCAGGGAGATGAACAGGGCCAAATTTCAGAGGAGAAATCTGTACTCTGAAAAATAAGCTGCTGCAGCCTCTCAAAGCTTGCCATGCAAGACAAAAATCTCGGTGATTACTCATGTCTTTTTAATTAAAATTAGCAGTTTGATCAGTTTCAGAACTTTTATGTTTCAAGAGTAGGCAGGTAACAGTTAAACCATGATGTGTAAATTCTCCTGTTTCCCCATGAGATCTAAGAAAAGGATTTAACAGTATTTTATTGCAGACTTGTAAATGTGCAGAGTCAGATGAGTAATTCTTGTTTATGCATCTAGAAAATATTAGTAAACCATTTATATTGTGTTTGAGGGCCATTCTTCTATGGCTAAGCCTTCCTGGTCGCTAAGTCTTTGCTTTGCTTTTGTCAGGAGAAGGAAAAGGAAGGAGGAAGGGAAAGAATTGCACCTTTAAACATATCAGTTCAGTCCATACCACTGCAGGGCTTGGTCTTCTCTTACACGCCCAATTTACTGTGCACTAGACCACAAGTGTGAGCTGTCAGACTCCTGCAGTGATGAACCTGGATCTGGTCCCACTCCTGACACCGACAGCAAGCTGGACTGCAGGCTGTGCTTATTGGCTTCAGATGGCCCTACTGGTCCTGCACAGCCCACCCTGACCTTGGTGGTGGCCATCCTGCTTCTGCTCACTACCTATTTATAAACTCTAACAATGAACATTGTCTGAGACAAGTAATGCAAAATGATTTCAGATGATTTAGTAAGTCAGAGATGGCTCTGCAAACTGGTCCTTGCCAGAGAAGCACTTCCTCGCAGTTTCTTCCAGTCTAGGACATTCCTCGTGGTTTTGCACGGTGCTTAGATTGTGGAGATTAACATCTTGTGTGAGAGCTGACTGATAGGATAAGAGTTACACATAGAAAGATTAAATTTGGATATTTTTTATATTTTTTCTAAATATTGTAAGTTGTAGAACTGTGTATCTTCTCCTAGAAGCAGTAGTAGCATGTGCTTCAGTATTTGATTTTCCAAGTGTCAAACGTTAGTTTGAAAGAGGACACAAATGAATATTCTGAATTTGAGGAGGGCTTCATTTTATTGAAGGTGAGTAATAATTGAACAAAGTGTCTCATATTGACAGCATCATACCGACATATATCTTTTTAGAGACAAATGTGCTTTGCAGTGAAAGTGTTCCCACATGTCAACGTCTTAGAAAATGTGTTGCATTTAGTGAAATTATGGGTCAAGAAAAAAAATCATTGTCATAAATGATGGTAGGTACTTTTTACTGAAATACTGGTAGTTTTACATTCTTGACATGAATAATTGGATGTGTCATGTGTGAAGCTACCTAGAAATAAAATAGAGGTCATAAAATGGAAAGACATGATGGGATGCATTTATAACAGCATAAAACAAACTGGCATTTTAATGTCTTAAGCCAGCCTGTTTGCTATACTTGTCCATTGATCTTGGCTGGAAAAGTTCTATGACTAATTTAAGCACATTTTGGAGATAAAGCCATATAATGGGAAATTGATAGGATTTGTTTTTGTTAAAGGTATTCTCCTTTTAACTGCTACAATCCTATAACACGATCAGAGCTGACCTTACACAGCTTCCCCAGAAATGTTCTGTCCGCGTTCCTACAAGTGACTTTCCAGTGTAATTTACTTTGACATTTTGCTTGATAGGGATTGCAGGTCACATAGTAGGATATTACTCAGTAGGCATGAAAAAGGGTTTAGTTTAGTGCTCATTCAATGGATTTGAGAGGGTAGCTGTTGGAAAAGATGGCACAGTTTGAGAGGGTTTGTGTAGTTAGGGCCTTCCTTCAGAAGGCATGTAAAAAGATGGTTGCTAGAGACCCTGATTCAAAAGTACGTGCTGTAATCTCATTAATTTCAATTGGCTGTATAGTTGCTCTTAATTACCATGCTTGAAATGAGATTTAATATGGCTCTGCAATAAAACAACTATGACTAACTAACTAATCATTGAAACGGCATCATCCTACGACGTTTCCTTCCAGTGAATGCTCAGTGTAGAAACCAGTTACTTAAAAAAATTAAGGAGACAGAAAGTGTCCTGTTTTCATAGGATTGCTAGTAACAATGGGTGTTTCTTTAGGGAAAAAAAAATTAAAATAGTAAAAGAATTGGCAACACCTGTTGCTCTGGTTTGCTCTGAGTCTCTGGAAATGAGTATTAAGCTGGTGTGGAGCACCACAGGCTCTCCATTGCTTCATGCCCTGCGTAGTCTGTAGCAGTAAATATGTCCAGGCAGTCGTAAATGTTCCCATCAGGTAGTACTAGCTTGTTCTTACTGAGTGTTAACTCTGTGTGGATATGAAAGCACAGTGTAAGAGAAATCTAACCACTGTTTTCTGTTACTCTGCAGATGGAATAGCTAGCTAGTGCATAATTTGGCTGCTTTTGTGTTTTAGCATAGGGATGGCAGCCTAGTAATGCTCAGTTAAGCCTTATATAAGTGGCAACATCACATATCTTGTTTTCAAAGCAATTTTACTGAAAGACCTTTTGAATTTGAATGGACCATTCTGGAATGTTGTTCTCCAAGGAGAAGTCGCTTAGGAATTGAGCAAGTAAATTTCTTCCATTGCTGTTGAGCTAGTGATATTGATAAGGGGTATACTAATTTCAGTGCTGACATGAATGGTGTAGGTGTGCTTCTTATGACTGTAACAACCTGCACGTTTGTTTGGACCTCTCAGGAAAAACTGAATCCCACTGAGGGGAGAATAAAAGTGCTATTTTGTTGAAGGGTGTCATTGCCATATCTGGTTGTAAGGGAAGGAAAATCAACATGGTAGACAAAAAGAGAACACTGAGGATAACTACTCATGAGTCAAGAAAATGTGTGGTATTTTCAATATAAAACACTGAAAAAATACTAATAATGCAGGATCTGTGAACACATTCAGAATGCAACCTGCAAAATACTGAGTTATGGGGCAGTATTTGTACTGTGACATAATTCAGGGTCATTCCGGATCTTTGTCTCTGGGTTAAAGCACCAAGAGAACTAGAAATGTCTGTGTACCAACCATTCTTAGAGGATTCCCCCTCTTTTCCAAACCAACATTTTCAGAGAGAGTGAAGCTTATATCCATAAGGCTGTGTGTTCATAAGTAGGAAAAAAGCATTAGGTAATGAATGTTGTTACAGATTTATTCTAAGATAGATAAACTCAAGCCATTGGATAGAAATACGAGCTCCCATGAAAAACAGGATGATGGTCTGCCCTTCCTATCAAGTTTTTTTTTTGTGGAAAAAGAACACCTAAATAAAATATTCTCCTCTTCTCCAAAAGATAGCTTGTATACGAGACAGTCTTGCTGAAATTATATCTCTGCTGGAAGGAAAGATGAGTTTATTTTATATAGCAGTTGGAGATTTTTAGAAATATCAGTCAGCCAGTTCCCAGAGTGGTAAATTAAATCTTGAGAACCAGAGCTTGCTCATCAGTACGCAACAGTATGGAAGTGGCAAGGACAGAGACAGACAGCTGCATCAGGTCTGATTGTGCATGTTCTTGATGGAAAAGTACAAATCATTTCCTTCCCTTCTGCTCCTGCCATGGTCCATCACTTTAGTCCATTTTCACCTTCTGAATGGGCCTTCCTGCTTTGGCACCTAATTAATCTCCCGCAAGCCTGTTCTTGCAGCCTGTCTCCCTGGGGTGGCCCATATCTTATGGCACTGACTCAGGGACAACATTCCCTTGTTTTCCATTCCTTTCCATCCTTTCCCAGCGTTTGTTCATCCCCAAGCAGGTGAAGGTGTGGTTCAGTGTAAGCAGAAAATCACGGACCCCTTTTGAAAAATACCATTGCTTTACACAAATAAAACTATACGAGCAGAGATGAAAAGGGCATATTTGGTAGTGTAAAACATTGCGATGAGACTGAAACAAAAAGTTATTTTATTGAAATGATTTTATTGTCATATATCAAGCGATCATGAATATCAGATATAGTGTGCACTGAGCGTTAACAGCTGCAATAATTTATCAATAGTTTAAAATGTGTCCTGGTGATAAAATAACACATGTAGTCTATATAATAGATACTACTGAAGAGTGTAATATATTATCTATAATAGAAAAACATAGATTCTGTAAAATGATACATGTAGAATCTAATATTCCTTTCAAATATATTTCCCAGATAATATTTCTGCTTAAAAGTAACTTATCTCCCTTCTGGTATCTCTTCTGTGGGGACAAGTTTGCTGTTCATCACAGCACAGCATCCGTGTTTCAGTCTCGGAAATAGAAAGGCAGTGAAGTAGGCTGAGAACTCACTTTGTTAGATCAGTGATCTGGGAGAGTGTCCGTCAAAACCCTTGAGCTCTGCTGGCCTGTGTCTGATCTTCAGAGCTGTTGATACAGAACCTGCAAGAGCTCTGAGAGTCTTTTGGCAACATACAGGCAGGAGGGAACAAAATCACGTCTTTAATTCCCTCTGCTGACAGCTTCCTTAATAAATATTGTAGGAAATTCTCGGTTAAGAGCCGCCCAGTAATCTAATTTGCAAGCTTCAATGATATATTCAGCAGCCAGCTCGGGAGGTGCATTTCTACTGTCAGAATCACATGAGCAGGGAATAAAATTCTGAGCTGTCACTGAGAGCTGTAGTAATTTATGATGGGTTGTTGGCTTTTATTTTTTCTGACTATTTTTTAAGTCAGCTCAACAAAGAGGATAGAGCTGCTACTGACTTGATCTTGATTAGGTTTTTCTATAGTATACTCTCCTGCTTGTACATTTTCACAGATTTTAACAATGCAAACACTGCTAAGTGATGGTGCTGTATCTGTCGCTAATGAAATCATAGATAGAACCTCATACCAGCGAGGGTGACTTGTATACAGCCACAGCGGCTGTTGAATGCCAGTTCATTTCAATCCCCGTCTCATCTTGTGTAGAATCTAAGCCTTCGCCATTCTGTCTGGTGTGAATAATCCCAGATTTGTTTGTTTGTTGCTTTCTGTGTTGTCCCAGTGCACTGCCCTTGAAATCATCCTCTTCTTCACCTGGACTTTATTTTAGGTATTGTTCTTTTCTGCTGTACGTACAAAGACCAAAACAGAAGCCAAAAACCTTTTATGAAGTCCTCACTCTGTAGCCATCTTCAGCCTGTTCTGTGCAGCGCCCTAGTTGTTGTCTCTCTAGTAACTGCAATAGGAAAAGCCTCCAGTCCAGTTTTCTGACTACGTTAGGCTCATACCCTGAACTAAGAAGAACTAGTAGTGTTGTCTCAAAAATTAATCCATTAAAAGATAAGAAAACAGAAAGAAGAATGCTAAACAAAAACCTGTGGGATATTGCTTCATAGCTGATCAGCTGGGAGAAGGCTGGATAGTAACCAGGAAAAATACATGAAGTCTGTTATTAACTCGTCTCTTGTTATCCTGAATGACAAGTGCTATATTTCTGTTATTTTCTTTTGCAGTGAGAGATGCAGATATACCATGCGTGGCCATAAAGATTCAGTCAGTAGCATTGAATTTCTTCCATTCTCCAACACTGTTCTCACCAGCTCTGCTGACAAGACTTTATCTCTCTGGGACGCCAGAACAGTAAGCAGTCTTTTTCCTGGTCTTTTTGGTATTCAAGCAAAATGATGACATGGATAGTAGGAGAAAAATGAAAACTGGTTCAAAATCAGAAGAGGAGGTAAGAGTGATGTGGCAATAGAATATTCATTAACGCAACTATTATTCATGGACTGAAAATATCACCATTTAGCATTTCCTTGACATCTGAAATGGCTGAGACCTCATGGCACGGCAAATGGCTGTGCACCTAGATGACTGAATGGATAGGCAGACTTCGAGGGCAGTGGTGTAAGAGGTGATCTGGATTTGGAAGACTGAACTGTGCTGCATCCTGTCAGTAGATAGAACAGCGGCAGTTCAGTTTTGTCTGGCTTCTTTAAGTGCTGGCATGTGCTTTAAGGAAATGAGGAGAGAGAGCATAGGAAAAATATAAGATGCAATAACTTTGAAATCTGAAATATATATTTTTTTTTCATTTAGAAGGAATTCCCCCGAGAACTCACTGCTGATTCGTCATGAAATATGTATGGTTTTTCTCCAGAACATATTGCTGTAGGCAGTGTCAGAAACTGCACCTGTTCTTTTATTCTTCTATACCTTCATTCTGTGGTATAGGTATAAATGGATTTAGTACCTTGCAGAGAGTAATTGTTCCTGGTGCTTTGCAGACCGAATATGTAAATCCTGTTCAGGTGGAACACAAGTACAAGGCAAGAGGCATTTTCTTCTCTTTCATCAAAAAATTCAGTAATTATTGCTACTGCTGTGGTATTTCTTATAGAGCAACTCTTGAAATTCTCCAGTTGCCACTTCTGTTGGCAAGGTGGTCACTTGGCATTTCACGAACAGTGTTAAATGTGAGATTCAGAAAGAGGCAAGGAGCTAATGCTATGTGTTAACAGATATTGTCATCAGAGCTCTACAAACACGGCATGAGAAAAACTGATGTGAAAATGACAGTGGAATATTTGGGATGCTCATTAGGCAATTTCTATTTTTGGATCATAGAAACAGACCGAATAGAAGGTCATTTAGTGACAGTCGTGGGCATAAAGCACAAGTTGGAATGAAGCCAGTCAAGACTCATCATTATTAAATGCCTTGGTTTGTAAGAATATTTGATATCCAGATATGAATAATTCAATCGGAGAAAACATTGAAATACAGACAGAAGTGAAAAACTCATTAGAAAACAAGGTTTCTGCTTTGTTTTGTCTTCACTAAATCCTGCATGGAACTTTACTGTGTAAAAGTCTCAGTAGTCTACTGTTTATAGTAAATTAACATTATGGAAGAAAAATTCTTTTACCATTAACTTAAGACAAAAGCCCACTCAGTTTTCCTTCACCAATGCTGCTTTTCAGCAATGAGTAGTTTGGGCAAGGTAGGAGAGACTCTTTGCGAAACCAGAACTCTGCATATGGCATTCTGCTGTGTATTTATTCTGTTCAAATGTTTCCCCATTCAGTGGGAAATATTGCCAGTTACAAATACGTGCCCACGTTGAAGCCTCACTTTAGGTGGTGAAATCTCTGTGAAGATGCTGTCTCTCTAAATACTGAATGATAGTAAATGTTCCCTCCAGAAAGATGATGAATGATTTTTCTCCCATTAATTTGGAACAGAATATTTTCTCACCTCTGTAAGATCAATTAGCATTAAGGAGTACATTTAAGATAATTTTAATGAAACATGAAAATCATACTCTGGTTTGTTTTCTCATAAATTAGATTCATATTATTAATCACATCTTGCTCTTCAATCATTAACTTCAGTCAGCTTTTTATTATTAAAGATAATGGATGCGGAGAACTGTAAGTCAGAGCTGTGTAAGTTGAATGGACAATGAGCTCTGGATTTGGGGTAGAATGGAACATAAATCACATAAATCTTTGTAATTACTAAGCTGGGGCTATAATGCAGCCTTCAGACTTTGGAAATATGTGACTGCTTTTTTTTTTTTTTCTTAGATAACATAGGGTCAGATCTAATGGTTAAAATAAATTTACAGCACAATGACTGTAATTTTAAAACTAAGATATATATTGCCTATAGGGAAATGAGAACACAGAACTGACAGTATTTAGATGGTTATAGCTCTTTCCAAGCATTGTGGGAAGAGCAATGGAGTTGGTGTTGGTTTTAGATAGGAACCGTCCTTGTACTGTGCCAGACTCCCACTGCATGAGGCTGAGGCTGCAATTCATGGTAGGGATTTCTTGCCAGTAAAGCTGATGGCACTTGTGCCAAGATAAGCTGTGGATTTTATTTCTCTTTATGCCAGTTTCATAGAAAGACAGTCATATTCTGGCTTTTAACCAAAATATTTTCTTGCTGATACATCACAGTGAGCATCTCTGCTCATGAATTGCAAAGTGCATCTGCTGATAAATGTGAGAGGTGCAAATGAACATGAGACCCCAAGAGTACGAGTTCACCTGCCTGCGTTAATTCTTCTTGTGATAAGCAGCCTGCCACTCATCCGCGTCCCCCACATTCTGATGAGGCATTTCTTGGGGCTGGTCAGATTTGCCAGGATAACACTTGAACCAAGCTGAATCTTTGCTCTTTCTCAGGCAGATGAAATACCTTATGTTTATACACTTAAATAATTAAATAGAGGAGAAGAAAAAAAAAAAAGACTTGCATTTTTCATTCTACGTTTTTGAAACTTATCGATTTAGTAACTATCTCATCTGCTTTCTGCTTTTTGAAATGTCAAGTTCTGCAGCTGGATATCTCATTTTTTAAGAAGTTGTGAACTGACTGTTGTTTAGAAGTCAGCATTCAGCAGCAGTACCCTAAGGAGTGATGGTGGTGTGATACTGGATGGCAATTTTGGTTTCTACAGATATTCAATTGGTTATAGTGAAATATTTTAATTGCCCAGCGTGTAATTCTGTCTTTATGATTTCCTTACCAATGAAACCTTGCAATTTAAGGTAAGCCCTTTTTTTGTGCCTTCCTTCTGAGAAGGCTGCTGGTAATACAAATGAAACAATTCCGCCCCCACCCCACTATCAGACTAAGCTCCCTGACACCCAAACAGGAGGGCATCAGGCGTCTCAGCTGGTTGCTGTCTACTTCAAAGCTGATTTAAACAGGGGTAAGGCAACTCTGCAGTGACCGGGTGCAAGTTCCAGCTCTGCACATCAAATTTTATCATGGACTGTAATTTGTGGGCTGAACAGCACGATCACAAGTTAAAAGCTCTGAGGTAGTGTGTTCTTTGATGAATAATGCAGGCACCGATCTCTGAAGAAAAAGAGGAAGACAGGATGAGGTTGTCCCAAATCCTATCTGAAATAATTCCCAGTAATGATAACTTGCTCTCATGGAGCTAGAAGCTGGCTGTGGCCAGAATGCTCTCAGTGACTGGCATAAAGACCCCTGCCCCAAGGCAAGGGAGGGGAGCAAGGGGAGCAGGAACCCAGGCAGAGCTTCCTCCCCAGCTGAGGGCTGGGACTTGATATTCTGGGCTTTTCCTGGTCTACCCCCAAGGACTTCAAGATCCCATCATCACCTGTCTGTGAGTTCAGAGTAAAACCCCAGGAATTCTGGGTGATGTTATTTGCGTTTTTATGGTTTCACAAAAGCCATCAGACTTAAGATCATTTAAGGGCAGTGGCTATTAAAAAGAGCTTTTCACACTGTCTCCTACTTGAGGATAAAACCTACATTTGCCTGCTTTTCAGCTCTTTGCTGAGGTTGCTAGCTGTGGTGTGGCATTTAAATTATGAGGACTTAGCTGCTTATGTGTTTTCATATGGATGCAGAGTAATTACAGGGATGCTGAGCTAAGCTCCAGTGCTGTAGTCTTCTCCTCCATGGTGCAGACCATGTAATGCCTCAGGCGCAGGGCAGCCTTGCTGTATTGTGCCTGAACACTACTCAACTCTGACTTGCTTAGCATTCAGTGCAGTTCTTCCAAATCAATAATTTCCTTGGATAACCTTCATTCGTTCTTCTCATGAAATATGAACTATGTTTTAGAGCACTTATTTTTCAGTGTTTATTTTGTCAGAATTCAGTAATCTCTGACTTGGGAATTCCCTAAAATAACTTGTTCTCTTTTTCCACTGAAATAGAAGTTGTCTTTTAGATTAGTTGGTTTTCAACATGGGTTTTGTCAGAACCTTTTCTTCAGTGGTTTAACTATATGTGAGAACATGCAGGTCTTTGTTGGGATGTTGCATGTCTGTGTTCGTGCCTATGCGTATGTTCATTTGACCTCACGGAGTGGGCCTTCACTAGACAAATTCAGGAAGGTTGTCAGAGTATTTAAGGATCAGGCACAGAGCAGCCAAGGGAAGATACTTTGAAATCCAGTCTGGTTCTCTTCACATTTTTTTGGCCAAGTCCAGTTGATTTATCACCGAGTAAACACGTTAGACACAAAATTATCAGTCAGAAGATCCTTGGGGCATTGGGTCTGTCAGTTTTATTTGAACCCTTTTGAACTCCAGAGGAATGAATTTGAGAGCTGAGTGGATATACAGGATAGGTCATATAAAAAATCATTGATGGGCAGTTTATGGTTCAAGTCAATCCTCTGTAGAAGTGGATCAAAGATTGAAGTTGTCACTGTTGAAGATTTCTTCCGTGAAAACTTTGAAGCTCTTCATGTAATTGAATTATTTTGCTGTGAATAAGGGATTTGCAAGATTAAGTCTAGCTCCTGTCTGATCCTTGTTCACTTCCATGAAGCGTAACATATTTGGTGTTCCTGATTTTGTTCTATGTATTTGTACATAATGGCTTTGTATTTCAGAACTCCCTGGCTTAAAATGAAAAGGAATTCATGAGTCACTGTAAAATATGGAATCAAGAACAAACAGGTGTGAACAGAGCCTGTTTGCTCCAAGAGGTAACATGGAAAAGTAGAACGTGAAGAGATTTCTGTGACAGCTTTTTGGGAAGCCTTCACAGAGGCTTAGTGCTTATTTGTTCAAAACGAAAAATACGGTAAAGTGTCTTGATTTCTTTTTAATCTTGAAATTAATAGGAAAAAAACTTGGTTATGGTCACTGTCACTTCAAAAAATGCTGCATCCTGACTTTCCTCCAAAACAGCTTCTGTGGGAAAAGGCAAATTAGAACAAAATATCTCAAATTTTGAGCATGTAACTCTGCAATTTGGATCACTTGACCCAGATGGAAGCAGGAAGGTGTTCGGTGTTTGTTTTATTGTATATTTATTTTGTTTTGGTTTTTTTTCTTCCTCAGAGGCAGAAGAACTATCGGTCTTGTAAATGACTATCAGTCTGTTGTACTAAGAACACCCCTCGGAATGGAGCTGAGACTGCCTGTCTGATTTGGCCTTCCCTTACTGACTTGTCCCTCCTTTTTCTGCCTTCCTGGTTTTGCTCCCAAATCAAGCCATTAAATCCAAAGTTTAACAAAGTGTATAATCAGTTGATCTCATGGGCTTCTTCCCCTGTTAAACTAGGTTTAAATTAGGCTCTAAACATTTTAGATCAGACAAGTTACCTTGTTTAGCAAAGCTCCAGGTGAATTAGCAGCTCTTAAGAGGTTATAATTACAGTTTCATTAAGCTGTTCCTGCTCATTGACATGCCTGCTCTTGTCCCTTGGACTGAGGGGTCCTCTTGCCAGCTGGAAGGCAGCCCCATTTAACACCTTGTCTTCCTGTGCCTTGTCTGTGCAATGTAGAGAAGCCATGTTCTTGCTTCATTTCAAGGAGAAGCCTTTGAGAAGACAAGTGAGTTCTGTAACTTAAAGATTAATACCTAGATTGCCTCCCAATTCATGGGGAATTTGTAAATGGCTTTATCTTGGCACTGATGTAGTTGTTTAGTTTGATTAAAGTAACACCTTTTCATCATGATGTTTGCATCATATGTAAGCTGCTACAGAAGGGAGAGCAACAGGGTCCTCTGCAGGACTGCTGTGCATCTCAGAAGGCGTCTTGGCTCCCTTCCCATCCCACAGCTTCCCCACGGCCAGTGGTCCTCTGATCCCACTCTGTAGGGGTATGAGACGCTGTATCCCTGCTGCTGCGCTCACAGCACCGGCGTCGCTCAGCTGCTCTCAGCCTGCAGCGAGGAGATGGGATGGAGAAGGGTACTCGTTTGCTGCTGATTGAATCAGATCTCATCGCTTGTAAGATTAGAGTGGATCAATTTTCAGTCGCCGCTGGTTATCTTGGAATATTAGTAGTAATTAGAGAGCTATAAATAGATAAATGTAAAATATGTTAAGTTCTAGCCGGGGGGAAGGTGTTGCTATAGATTTCAGTAAACACTTTGCTGCGGTGGCTCCTGGCATGCAGAGCAGGGAGCGGGCTCTGCTGGAGTGTGTGGTGTGATGGCATTTGTCTGTGTCACCGATTATCTAGAAATGAAGTGAGAGAAGCAGAACGTGTTCCTGTCTGGGCAGCAAATAGATTGACCTGGATCTGAACTTCTTACTGACTGCCTGTGTACATCTATAATGCGTGCACATGATGTATTGCAGTACATATGAATTTAATTTTTGTGTCGCCAATGTCACTTTGAAACAAAACAGGAATAAAGTTCTTGCAAAAGCTTTGGGAAAGGCCTGGCTGCAGAATAACATTTGCATTGACTTCTTGGTCCTTAAACTCTAATTAAATTATTGATTATGAAGCTGGCTGCTTTCTTAATAGTTCCTAATGTAACAATTAAAGCAAAGTAAGTAATTAAAAATGAGAAGATCAGTCTGCAAGTACAATCTTCAAAAGGTCATTTTCAACTTAATCGTTTTTTTGAAGGAGGCAAAAGTAAAGCGAATGAATCATTAGTAAAATACCAATTTAGAGTGTGTGTATGTGTAGTAACGTTCTTACCAGATTACCACTGGCCACACAATACCTCAATTAAAAATATCAGCTAAATTTACTTAGGAGGTATTATATTAACGCCTTTCCTCTCAGATCAGGCTCCATTGGGTGAAGTGCTACTGGAGATCCATGGCAATGGCTCAGTCCTGCTCCAAACAGTGACCAAGGCAGTGACCAGCAGCTTTGGCCAAAGAGAGTGCGAAATTTCAGTGGGATCATTTGATGTTATTTAGCATCACAAGCAGTGTTTTGTACTACGCAAACCATTTATTAGCAACTTTTTTTATAAGCAGGAGAGGTAAGGAGACATTTTTAGAAGTCGTTCAAGTGGTCCACAGGTGTCAATAGATGCAAAATGTAGCAGAAGGGGAGCACAAAAGTGTTTGCCAGAAAATGTTCAAAGCACCAGTTAACACTGTCAGAAGAGAGAGGTGACTCTGATGGACTTCAGAACTGGTAAAGTTTAGAATTTGCAAGCAAAAAGTAGTCAATAGTAAGCAAGTTAGGCAGCCAGCCATTGCTTGTCTTCCCCTGAAGGAAGAACTCCTGCATTCTGTGCTGTGGGCTTTTCAGACAGTGCTCATAATGTTATAGGAAGTAAAATCAACTTTTGCATTGTCGCTGAAATTTAGCTATTGTGTCCTGACAGGCCAGGGAACAAAAGACATTTGAGCTGAAAGCTCTATTACAAATGCTTTGCCCTCTGTCACAGATCTTTAAATATGAAAAGTTCAGCTTACGTTTCCCTGCAAAAGTGGCTAATCTGTGCGGTAGTTCCTAGCTCTGAAGAATGGCTGTTCTGGCACCTGCTGACAAACATAGGTCAGTATCACTGTGCTGATTGCACATGGAAGCTGACTGGAAACTAAGCCGTGCTTTGAAGGGTGCATGTAGAAGTTTGCACAGCAGCCGGCTGCTGTGGATCACAGGTATTCCTGTGCCCAGGGTAATTCATTAAACTGTGGGAGACAATCCAGATAAGCATGTACATCAAAGAAATATATGTGCCAGGGGTATCCAGGAGGCGCCTGATACCGGTGGCTTTATAGACATTTGGGAAACTGACCTCCTGAGTGAGTAGTTACTGTGCACAGCAACTATATGCCTGTCTCTAGACAGGAATTGTTGTGCATGCTTCAGTTAGGTTGTGCTTCAGCGTGTTTGCTGAGAACCAAATCCTGTTCTTGACAAGGCAGTAGAGGGAAAATTTACCATGCCATTCAGATTGTATGAGAAAGATAAATCTGTTAGTCTTTTCAGTTAAAGGCATTGCATATGAAATGGTCTTTCTCCTTTCCACAATTAATTGTGGAATTTTCTTTCTGCACATATCTGTGGAGAGCAGACTATAGATATGAACTTCTTATGAAAAGCTTTCATAGTGCGTCAGCCTCTTCTCCTGTCCACCTCCACCTATCACATTATGATGAAGAAAAGAAGTGGGTAGCTTGTTAGACTTCCTTCTGTCTGGACTGCCCAAGAGCTGCTGATGTGAGTCCAGAGGGGAGGCCACAAGGATGTTCAGGGGGCCAGAGCAGCGGATGGATGGAGACAGACTGAGAGCTGGCCTTGTTCAGCTGGCACTGGCCTTCCAGTGCCAAAAGGGGCTTACACAAGAGATGGGGAGGGACTCTCTCTTAGGGAGTGTAGTGACAGGACAAGGAGCGATGGCTTTAAACTAGAAGTGGATAGATTTAGAAGTCAGGAAGAAATTCTACATGATAAGGATGGTGGGGCACTGGCACAGACTGCCCAGAGAGGCTGTGGATGCCCCATCACTGGAGGTGTTCAAGGCTGGGCTGGATGGGACTTTAGGCAATCTGAGAGGTGTACCCCTGCCCATGGCAGGATGGACAAGATGATCTTTAAGTGTCCCTTCCAACCCAAATAATTCTGAGATTCTGTGATCTCTCACGTTGAATTAAGGTGTCTTCTCATATTTGTCTACACTGAATATGCGATAATGGGTTTTTATTTGCAAATTCAAAGACTACACTAAACTTTTGACTCCAACATGAGCTGTTGTATATCAGAATAGCACACTGTCCCAACCCAGACAGCTCTGCATGGTTAAACTTAAGAAACCTGATGGCCTGGTGACTTTACATTCTCAAAAAGATCTATTAAAAAAGAAAAGACATCAAACCTTAGAAATCACTTTTCTATCTACTAACTGAAATATTGTGACTTCAGTAATGTCAATAAACAGCTTTCCGGTTTGGTAAATAGTAAATCAAAGTGTAGGTGTATGCCCAGCCTGGAATCCATTTGTGGCATTATACAGATCATTGCCGTCTAACCACTGCAGCCTGCGTACAGGTTTACTCCTCTTCTGGTTCTCCACAACCTCAGTGGGTGGCTTCTTTAGACTTCCTGTTCACACATCATTGCTGTAATAGAAAAAGATGTACTATCTGGGAAAAAGCATGAAATGTAAAACAGGCAGGCCTTTGGGATGACTTGTGCTGTGTTATTTATTGAAAAATAGGATTTCAGAGTTTGCAACTTATTGGCTAAAAAGATATTTTCTTGCAGTTTCAATCAAAATGAAGTAGTCAGTTTAAGACCAAGTGTCATCCTGACAAAATGGCTGAGGGTCCTGGTTTTGCAGGGTAAATGGTTTGAGTAGGATGCCTACATTAATGAATAGTGAAAGTTTGCAATGGTAATTCATACCTCAAATGTTTTGTCTATGATAGAAATGTTGTAGTATATTTTTGGTGTACGGAGACCAGACAAGTAGACAGAGGTTAAAACAGTGCTATGCTCTGATACCCCCAAGGCCACGGCACACAGAGGTGATGTTCATATCCTATGGTCTATGTCCAACATGCAGCTCTTTGATTATAATTGAATTTCAGCTTCCGTGTTAGAAAGCACAATAAACAACTGAGGTCACTTTATGTTAAAAAGCAGCATGTTTTGTCTAATATGAAACTGATAAGAAATTTGGGAGATACTTCTTCCTTACATGACCAGGAATTTGCTTGACTTCACCTCTTTTCTGTTTCCCCTTTCACCTTTTCTTGTTCAGCTAGACTGTGGTTGAAGAATCACATTAAAAGGTAGGAGTCTTGCCATCATACAGCATGCTGTCCTAATAATCTAAAGATAATTCAGCTGAAGTCCTAAAATGCAAGCAGATTCAATTCTGTTTTCCTGGAGTCTTTTTGTCCATTCCTGTCTTTTGGGTTATTTTGTAGAAAGGATGAAATTGATGCAAATGAGGTAGACCTGGTTGCTATAGTGGTGGTGAAGAAAAAAAAGATACCAGTTTTCCTGCAAGAAAGCTTCAGGTGCTGTATGGTACTAATGTGGACGTAGGGAGGCATTAGGATGGGCTATGGGAGTGCAGCAGCAATGATGCAGCACCTCATTTGTGTTGTACAGTCCTACTTAAAATTGCTCCAGTAAACCGGATTTCACAGAATCGTAGAATCGTTTGAGTTGGAAGATACCCATAAAGGTCATCTCGTCCTAATCCCTTGCAATGAACCGGGACATCTGCAGCTCAGAGCCTGGTCCCCTTCTTTAGTTTGAAACCATTTCCCTTTGTCCTGTCACAGCAGACCCTGCCTGTAGAAATAAAGATGCATGTTCTCTTGTTGTTCTGCAGATGAGGTGATGGGATGGCGTGGTAATTGGGAAACTGTCAGAGTCAGTCGTGACTTGTGTGTGGTGCCGGTACCCTGAGAACCCTGACTGTCCCCACTTGGCAGTGATGAGTATGGCTGTTCTAATTACATACTGTAATTTATGTGAAGCAGTTAAGAGATCTATCTCCATCACCATGCCGGACTGCACTTCACTCACAACAGGATGGTGTTCCAATCAGTGGTGTGAATTACTGCATCATTCTATCCAGGAACCAGGTTTTCTTGCAGTGTAGTGTTTGCCCGAGCTCCCTCATTTGTAGGCAGGCTTCTTGTCAGCATGGTGAAAGCACTTAGAATTTCATCTCTGTTTTCTCCTCCTGTGTTTGCTGTTGTCTCCTTTGTTTCCTTACAACAACTAGGCATACCTCAAGGATGCACATCTATCAAAGCAGTCAGCACGCAGTTCCTCATCCCTACCATAAGTCCCCAGTCACACACTGTCCTATGCCAAATCCAATTGTGAGTGCACTAATCCCATCACAAATGCTATGTTAGGGTGCTTTGTGTCCCACTCGTCTGGCAGTCTGGGCTCCGTCAGCTTCAATTCAGGAGTGCAGCCTCAGAGCCCATCTTAATTGTGATTCAGGTGATTTCTGAGCCATGGCCGAAAAACAAGCTTCAGCAGCAGCATTGTTGTCTCTCAAGCTCAGATTTCTGGCAGTAGTTTGCTGCAGCACAGTTTAAATTAATTGTTTCAGGACCTAAAGCTTCCTGGCACAAAGACAGGGGGAATGAGGTACTGCCAGAATGGTACCACCAGTTGATCCCTTGAGAACTGTCCGTTCCTGCGTTGCTCAGTGTGGTTTCAGGATGGAAAGCATTGACTGGTAAACACCAGTTTTATAGTTTATTTGGCTTTCCATTTTCTCTAAAAATAAATATGTAATTATTGCATTCCTGTTCTTCCTCTCTTGTGGCTTAAGCCCAGCTTCTGTGCCTCCAAGTGCATTTCAGGCCAGCATTTTGCAAATGATAGTATTTTACATGCCAGTCCCTTACTCAGCTGATTATTTCTTTCCCTGCTCTCTCCTCAGAAATGCTCTGTAGAGAAGCAACAATCTTTCAAAAAGTAGACATTTATCACACGCAGATTGGAAACACTGGGAGAAAGCTGATATGCAGGAAGCAGAATTTAGCAATGCGACAAAGCCTTTGGACGTAATCTTCCCCTGTTAGTGATTAGAATAAATATCAGTGGTCTAATTTTCCACTGGGAACAAGCTCAGCGCAGGGCTGGAGGTGCTCAGTGACGTATGCTGATACAGCTGTGCCACAGTCCCACTTCTTATTTAAATCCTTTCTATTTTATATAAGGTTTGGGCAAAAGCAATGAGTGGTCAGAGCTGGAGTCAGGCCAGCAGGACCTGCTGCCGAGGCCACCACCTCTCCAGAACTGTTCAGCAGTGGCATGCACTGGGGTATGAGTTGGGATGGAGCTCTGGAAAAATAGGGCTGGGGCTTGACGCTTTTTGGAGAAGCAGGTGGCATATGCTGTTTCATAGGCTGTGCTTTGGGAGGCATGTGACCTCTTGGCAAGTGCCCTTGTGCTAACTACTTGCCAGATATTTTTATGTTCATCCTTATAATCAAGGTGATTGCAGACTTTTGTTATTTTTTTTAAATTTTCCTTCTTCGTTCAGCAGAAATTATCAAGCATTCACACCATTTACATTCTAATGCTGATGGTTACCATGCTAGTCCCAGAATCATAGAATCACCAAGGTTGGAAAAGACCTCCATCCAGTCCAACCGTCCACTTATCACCAGTAGTTCTCACTAAACCATGTCCCTCAGTGCAACATCTGAATGTTTCTGGAACACCTCCTGGGATGGTGACTCCACCACCTCCTTGGGCAGCCTGTTCGAGTCCCAAGCTGTCTTGCTGTAAATGAGTTGTCATTGAACCTGTAAGTTAAAAAGTGTGTCTGCCTAGGGAGGGAGTGTCAGCATAGACATCTTTCTTGGTAATTTCTTCTCTGAAACATTGAGTAATAGTCAAGAGTAAATAGTTGTATTAACTTGAAATGTTGAAGACATTATTATTGGATGTTGCACAGGAACTAAAAAAGCAAGTTAGCAGTGTCAAATAGCATCATGATCAAAACTGCTTTTTTGGTTTTGGTGATGATGTCTGTAACTGTCTGCTCTTTGATTTAGCATGCACATTTGAAAGGTTCAGTAATGTAAGACTCAAATCAATGAAGCGACTCCCATTACCTGCTAGTCCCAGTCAACATTAGCAGTCGGATTGTGTTTTCTAATTAGCACGTAAGGAAATGGATAATAAAGCTTTTTCCTAAAAATCTGTATTACCAATTTCCATACCTCTATTCCAAATTTTCTCATTTTTAACCTGCCAAAGTGAAATAAATGTCTGTTGAGGGTATGGAAAAGGTAATTACTTTCCTTATCCTTTAACTTCCTCTTAATTAACTTTTAATGTATGCTGTTACTCAGGGAGCATCCTTTAATACTAAATGTGTCTAAAACAGCAAAGACAGAGATTTAAGTGATTTAAATAAACATCTGCTTAACACAGAGGCGTGAAAATTACAGAATCAGAAAAACAGTGGCTTACTGCCAGGAGAAAAAACAAAGTTGTTTCCTTTTCTATAAATCTCCTTCTAAGCTTATAAGCTTAGAAGAAATGATCATGCTTTCAGGTACAGGTAGCATGGATTGCAAATATGGTCTAATAATATAAGCTTTCTGAGCATTAACAAATTAGGAGAGATTTTGAAGGAGGACATGTTATTTCTGTTTAAAAAAAAAAAAACACCTCATCTTTTGATTGTTTTTAAAGCAGGCCTCCTTTTCTTTAAAAATGAAATGGAGGAAGAGTGGCAGCTTCTATCTATAGTTCCTGCCTACCTAACTACATAATGCTAATCCATAGTGTTATTAAATAATTCTGTTTAGATAAGTTGGTTCTGTCTTTAGCAATTTAGAACAATCTTCTTTTCAGTTTGAACTTATTAAAATAATTGCCTGCTTTTTATTTTTCAGCAGTATTCAACTGTCAGGAATGGCATAAGAAGAAGAAATATTTAGTCGAAATGGCTTGATTTCCAATAGTTGAATCAATAGAGTAAATGCAATTATGGTTGTATATAGCTTCCCAAATAATGATAGTGATTAAGGACTTGCCACAAACCTAAACACAGAAGAGCTCTTGACATTGTTTGCAAACAATTTGGTCAAAGAGAATTTTGTCCCAAAATGCTGATTCACCCAAATACAGTTGTAGAAATAACTGTATTTTACAAGCTTCTCTTAATGCTAGGCAGCATCCCAGAGTCATGCCCTGGGATAGAGCTTTCAGTGCCAGCCCCATGGAGGCTCAAGAAGTGTGCAGAGCCCTGAGCCAGTCATCCCTCAAGGGGCTGCTCTCATGCTGAAGGGCTGGATCCCATGGATGTTGACCATAATCAGTGCTGTCAAAACATTCATTGTAAGTGGAAACTTATGTCTCTTCCCTGTTTGAATTCAGCGTGCAAAATGAGTCTTGCAGGCTTTGGGTTTTTTTTTCCACTTCTTGATTTCAGCATAACACAGTGCAGCCAGAGCTATATCAGAGTGGAATGTATTTGAGTAAAAAGCAGGTCCTCCAGAATCTTGCTGTGCTCCTCCAGAGTTTGAATGAGATGAGAAGGGACGCGGTGTTGAAGAGGTTATGGTGAGATGGGGGTCGGCTTCTGCACCCAGGTAACAGTGATAGGATGAGAGGTAATGGCCTTAGGTTGTGCCAGGGTAGGACCATGTTGGACATTAGGAAACATTTATTCTCCGAAAGAGCGGTGAAGTACTGACATGGGCTCCCCAGGGAGGAGGCACCATTCCTGGAGGTGTTCAAGAAATGTGGAGATGTGATACTTAGGGATGTGGTTAGTGGGCACGGTGGGGGTGGGCTGGCAGTTGGTCAAAGAAGATCTTAGTGATCTTTTTCAGTCTTTAATGATTCTGTGACTCTATGACTTCTTTGCTATGGCACACCATGTCCACCATGGGCACAGCTGCCGTGAACCCAGCCCTATGCTCTTCCTTACAGAGGTAGTGTCATAGTTCACAGGTGTGCTTGCAACAGCAGCTATGCGTGGGAATTCATAGGGAATGTTTCACACTTGGGAAACCTGGGTGTGAGAGAGGTGTCCAAGGTTTCTGTTTTGTATGTCTGAACAGCAGTGAAGGACTATCCTTCCTAAGAGGAAGTGTTCTTTATAATCAAGTATGGTTCTGAGATGTGAAAAAAAAAACTTAGCTGCCTGAATTACAATGAAAAGAACAAGGGGCTGAAAACTCTCTGTGCATTGATACGTGGATGACATCTCTGTGCTGAAAAATCAAATTGCAATGTCTTTGGATTTTTGATCTGTTTTTCAGTTTCTAAAAATATACTTAAACATAAACTTGTTAACCTTTTAGAAAAGAAAGTTGTTTTAGTTAAGTTAGCCAACCTTTTTTAAAAAAGTAGTTTTCAACACTTCTGATATTTATTAACCAAATGCATGTTAGTTGATTTATTTAAACTGATCTGTTTCTTGATCAGATATACTGTGTAAAAAGTCTTTATTTCTTCCCAGCAAATGTACTGTTAATACTTAGCTCACATGTTCTGGTTGACAATGCTTATGTTAGTAAAGGACATGAGCTAAAACATGGAAGAAGACAGAGACGGGAATGAAACCAGACCACTCTGCTGGGTGTTCAGGGCTGGTCTCTGAAATGGCAGCATTTCCCCTTTCTTCTGCCTGGCTGGGGCTCCGCTCATGATTTCCTTTTACAAAATCAGTGCACTGATGCGGAACATCACATACAGCAGCTGTGGCTTCAGTTCGGCAGCATGGCTGTGCCCTGACATACAGGGAGCTTCTTGGGATGCTTTGCATTGTGGCTGGGGGGTTACAACCTTCCTTTGCTCTCTGTTACCTTCTCTGCACGCTGTGTGGGTCCTGTTGTACTATACCTGATATCCTGACATGAACAAAAGGAGTCAGAATGATACATGGGACAGCTTCAGGACAATGAAAATCAGGTAGACCTTGCTCCATTCTCTATCATTGTCACTGTCCCGATTTGTGAGAGGAGGGATCTGAACGTGGAAGACAGAGGAGACAACAGCATGAAGTAGAAAGGTCATGTTTTACTTCCATATCAGGTAACTATGGATGGAGTAGGTTAGCAGAGGGAAAGATGATAGCAGGACAGAATCAAATATAAATGAAATATGTGCCGAGAGAGATGGAAGTAAAAGCAGTGGAAGAAGAGAAAGAAGTGGTGTCAGGAGGAAAAGAGGACATAAAAGAGCTTAAGGGAAGGAAACAGCAAACAAAAAATTGGAACGTATTATATATTTTTGTTGGTTTTTTCTGCTTGGAAGCATCTACCTAATAAAGGGCTCTATAATAGTGACAGATTTGTAAGCTCCATTGTCATTGCCCTCTCTTCCCCCCCCAAGCCATCTGGAGGCTGTCTGTAGCCAGCCCACTGAAAAGTATGAATTGCAGCGAAGAAATTCTGCCTGACAGAGGGGATTGGTAGGGATTGGTAATCAATTCCCTTTCTGCCAGGCAAGGCTGCTCCACTCCCATCACATTTGCTTTCTGCACAAAGCCGGCACAGACGGTACCGGGGAGGAGCACAGTGATAGTGAGGATTACAAACCAGTCCTTCCCGTTGTGGCTGCAGCCTGCCATTGACAGACAACACTGGTCTTTTGTTTGATAATTTAGTTGGTTTTGAGGATGAATGAGAAACTAGGGGGCTTTCTGAGTTTCAGTGCTGATGTTCATGTGAAAGGTTCATGAGCTGCCTAGGGCATGCGTTTGAGGGGAGCTGGTGGCTCTCCAAGCTTGCATCTTCCCATATTTCCTTTTTTGTGCGTCTGAGGAGCTGGGGAGGCAGCATTTTGAGGAGAGACATGCCATGTCTGCTCAGAAGTATGAACAGAGCAGGCTAGGACCTGTTTGTGACAAGGAAGGGCGGTGCTGGGCATGAGGAGGAGTGATGCTATTTTCAGCCAAGTTGTAGGAAAAGAAAAAACAGTCCCAAAGTGAAAACCCAGAGCTGAACAGGTCTGGGGCAGAGTGCCAGAGCACTGGCAGCATACAGGCAGCATGTGCTCAGGTGTGAGCTCTTCCTCCCTCATTTGAGAACATCATGCCAGGAGAAGGCCTGCAGCACCCGATGATGAGGAGGCCAAAAGATGGGGTAGGAGCATTGTCCTGGCATCCTCCGTACAGCACTCTGAGGTGGGATGAAGACATTTAGCAGTTAGTGTGGAGCTGCATTGCTCCATCGTGGGCAGAAGGGTGCTGGGGGAAGCTTGTCCCACACTGTGTCCCTGTGCTCCTGCTGGGGATACAGAGGGAATAAATAAAAATGTAAAAGAGGTATTACTAAAACTGTCCCTTGATAACTCAATGGTTGATCATAAATTGGAGTGTCTATGCAAATGAAGTAAATAATTAAAAACTCCAAGAACAGCACTGACTAGGTGGTTGATGGCTGGCAATTATAAAAGCTGAATTTTTAATATGCATACATCTAAGGAGCCAGTAAAAATTAGCTCCTAGACTAATGGACTTGCCTTTCTTCCAAGGCAGAATTTTAATGAGAGCATTATTTATAGCAGAGCCCAAGAACAAGCGTTTTCTTGCTTAGTCTCGTTTCTTCTTTGCTGACACTTTATTCATTAACCTCTGAACTTCTTTAGAGAAGAATAATGGCCTACACAGGGGGAGGGCAAGGGTCATTCTGACCCCCCAAAATTAGTCACAGGTCATATATTGTTAGGAGAGTTGCTTCTGCTAACAGATAATATTTATAAAACCCCACTGGTGATATGTCCTCATTTCATGCTGCTTTCTGAGTCATTTATTTGCAGTTCAGTTCACTGAAGAGAAAATGTGCATAATGCGATATCTCATTGTGCTTCTACCCTGTTTGGTGAATACACATCTGCGTTGGAGCTAGGGGGCTGCTGGGCCTCGTATTCTTAGAATCATAGACTCACCAAGGTTGGAGAAGACCTCCAAGATCACCCATCCAACCGTCCACCTACTGCCAATACTTCCCCACTAAACTATGTCCCTCAGTACAACATCCAAAATGCCTATCTTCAAAAAGATGGTGTCTACTGACAAGAAAACTTTCAGTTATATTTCATTATTTACTAAACAAAACCCTGCTTTTGAAGGTGTTGAGCTGCAAAAAGTGTAAGCCCAGAGCCATGCAGATTGCTTGGTCTGCCTGAGAAATGGAGTTCAGTTTAGTTTTGCCTGGTGCTGTTTTTGAACGCAGTGTCAGGGTTCTTCCCACAGCTTTCAGGCCTGTATTCCAGCACGCTTCCTTTTCTTCACATTGTGAAATGGGCTCCTTCCATTCTCATTGGAGAGTAAGGCTTCAGCAGCACGAAGCGCTGTGTAAGTAGCATGTTGCATTAGGCGCTAGCAGGGACTCGGTGTGTGACGCGGAAGGCCCCTCCCCATGGTGCTAGTTATTGGTTGACCTAGAGATGAACTCATGTCGTCAGAAGGAGAGGCAGCACTCTTTGCCTAGAACAAGGAAGTGCATGACCGCTCCATACATGGTCCTCGGAAATGCATGGACAGCGCGTGATGTTCAGCATGATTGCCCAGTAGCTCACGTGAGCTCAGGCAACAGATAAGCAAGAATTAGGTAATAGATAAGAGATACTATATAGTTCTGAAACTCCTAACAATAAATGCCATTTCCTTTTGCTATATCACCATATAGGTGTCTGTGTCGCAATGGTCCTAGCGAGAGAAGCTTGCTAGCGCGTGTGTAGATTTAATAGGTAGTACGGTAACAGTAGCAGCTTTTATTTATGGCAGTTCTCATAACAGTCTTCTTGCAACTTGGCCCTTCAGTGATTGAATGCCGAGAGGATCGCTCTGTAAGAAGTGGCATTTAATTTGGTAGGTGCCTGAACGTTGTTATGGAACAGGATTGTTGATGTGCATGTCTACTGTAGATAATTCTTTTTCCAAATTAATTTTTAAAACTCTCTGGTTTTTGACAGTAATATCCACTCTCCAAGATATCTCTTCGTATCCTAGGACGTTATCAGATTTGTGTCTGACTCAGGTACTCTTTCATCTTCCTAAGTGTACATGGCAGCACTCAGAGATAGAATGGAGTTTGGAGATGTTAACTTTCCATCACTGGAGCTGCCAGCAAGGTTTGAGACACTGGGGCCAAGGCTTCAGCAAGATACAAAAGTAAATGGGCATTTGTATGCATAATGAGAGTGTACAACGAGAACATGAAATGATATCTATGGACAGCATGAGCGCTTATTCCGTGGGCTGAACTTTCAGAAGTAGCCAGTTTCTTGTGCTGCTGGGCTGACACAGTGTCATCCCCTCTAAGCCTCCCACACCCATCACAGGTTGCGTTTATTTCCAGCCTTTCTCCCCTGCTCTTGGGTTTGTAGATATCTCCTGAAAATATCCTTCTTTCATTTGTTTAACAAAGTGCCACTGAAATCTAGGCTTGCATAGGCTCTTTGATGGTCCTGGCCATTTTATCTAATGAAAGCTAAGCAGGAAAGTGCGACCACCTGTCGTTGCAGTTAGCAATGATCTTCAGAGAACTAAGCTTTGTAGGTGCTCCCTTCCATGGGTGGTTAGTTCAGATTCTTATGGCTGTGCTCCAAATGCAGCTTTCTTTATGAAGTCCTTCCATCCACTGGGTGGTCGGGATGCTGGGTGAAAGCCACTCCAATCCCATTTGAAGTGGGAGTGTTGCAAGTTGTGTATCAAATTTCCTTTATATTCATTTTGTTCTGAAAGACTTGTTACCTGTTGTAACTACACATCCTTGGGTTTCTTTCTTTCTTAGGACTTCATTTACTTAGAAATATACCACAGTAAAGTAGAAGCAGGAAGCTTTCCCTGTATCTTCAACCAGCCCAAGGCTTCACAGCTGTACTAGGTTCAAAACACTGATGGAGTAATGAAATAAAACACAGTGACAAAGAAAACAAAAAAAAAAGGTGACCTTCTAAACTGAAAATGTTGCAGACAAACATTTCATACTTCCACACTGTCAATATGTAAGAATTCAGCACCAAATCTGTACCAGTGGTGAGTGGTTCTTTTCATTTCATTTTCTCAAACTCACTGTGGAGGCAGGAGAACAGCCGTGTTGGGAATTACAAGGAAAATACAACAAGGGCTGTATTGCAGCTGCCCCTCCGCCCCTACTTCCCAAAGCAAATTCATGGGTGCTTTGAGTCTTTAATTCTGCTTCTTCAAAAACCAAAACACAGCCTCTTGTTTTCTCCCATGCTGCTTTGTATTCCTTCCCACCGCTCCTCCCGTTGCACTACTGAAGGCTGCTTTCTCTTGTTTGTTTCAGTCTGGAATTTCCAGGGGCTTTGCTATAATGGTGTGGCTTCTCTGTGCAGGAGAGCTGCCATTCCCAGAGAGTGGGAGGCAGGAAGACAAGAAGTCCCAGTATCAGCTCCTGACTGGCAATGTGTTACTAACCAATCTGTTCAATCACTGCACTGAACAAGGGCAGATTTTCATCAAAAGAAGCTCCCAAAGGGGTTATATACTTTGAAGGAAAATGCATTAATTAAAGTACTCTGAAAAATAGTGGGTGAAGAAAAGCGTATCATTTCAGCTAGATTTTATGCTACGCTGAGTGCTTTTTTGACCTTCATCTCCAAATGGTAAATGGAAGGGCAGTTTTGAAAGCCTTCTTGTGTACTGGTGGCACAACTTGATTGTTTCCTCTGCGGTTCCTCCTAGGGAAAAAAAAAAAAAGGGAAAAATATGATACTGTTACTATATTTGTAGCTGAAGCTGTTTAGAGCCTAGGCAGACTAACATTAACAAATGATGATAATTAGGCTTGATTTGCATATTAAAATGGTCTTAATTAAACACTGATTCTGTAAATGTTTAAAAGCTGTAATCGATCTTTTGCAGGCTCTCCTGGTTATTTATATGATCTAATAAAGGCGAGAGGCTTTGTTAATGAGACCTCTATTTCCTAACTTGTATGTGTCAATGAGATTATTTCACCGACAATTACAGAGCAGACTGCCGTTAATAACTCACAAAAATCGAAGGCTGCAATTCTTTTGTCTGGGGCTACATCTGTGGTACTGCTCTTAGGCTGCATACATGCAAACCTGTTGGCTGCATGTGTAGATAGGTGTATATATATATATATATGTTTTCTGAGATAGGAGCCCCTGTCACAGCTCTTTTTGAGGAAAAATTCTGGGAAAAATATTTTGTGGGGAGATTTTTGCCAGTGTAAAATCAAGCTTGTAGTGTTCTGTGAGCTGTTGAATAATGGATCTAACATTTATAGAGTGTTGAGCTTAGTCATGATACATTTGGTCAGTGCTGTAATAGGCTGAACTTTGTAAGAACTTTAACATATAATCATACTGTAATTTCAGAAGATGTCTTGGGGAAGACTGCCGTGTGTATAACTTCAGTCTATCTACCGTCTTTTGCCACAATCTGAGCACCTTGGGAAGACAGTGCTAAAACAGATGAGGAGCTCTCACTTATCGGATGTTAAATGTTCTTTGTTTTTCTCCCCAGTAGCCTTGTTAGTGCCAGACAAAAATATTTTGGGGAAAGTGCTCTTACTAGTTTGAATTTATTTATATTTTTTCCAAAAATTTTATTATTTGTCTTATCTTCTTGTACATGAAGGTTATATCAAGCTATGCATTCATTTATAACTTATTTTGACATCAGCTTTGTCATGGTATGTTCCAAGCAAAGATTTTCTGCCTTAGTCCTCTGCATATGCTTCTTTGAAGGTGACATAAATAGTTGCGTGCTCTGTCATTCTGTATGTTCAGTCACCAGCTCTTATATTAAAAAAATACATTTATTTGTATTTCATTTAAGTCATTAAGTTTATTGGGAAACATTAATAGGCTTAGCAATGCTAAACCAATTGAGTGTATTTTTAATGATAAAACTTAGACTTAAAATAATTCCTCTGCTGAAGGATTAATGGGATGTGTTGAACAGGTGGGACTTGCAGAATCCTTGGTTTGCTTAATTCCCCTTCCTTGAGGCTGAATAGGGGTTTCCAGTGGGAGCAGTGCCATGGTGAAAGAGCAGTGCTGGTAATCCTTAAGCTGAGATTCAGTGAGGTGCTTTAATGGGACTGCTCTTTGAGATGGGAGTCAGAAGGATGTATATACGAACACAATTCCAGGCTGAGCATAAGCATGTTTATTGGTGTAGGTCACTTCATGCGCAGTGAAATGGTGACGTGGGGGGAACCTTTTATCTAGAAAAAGTATTGCCAAGTGCTGGTGTTCAAACCAAAAATAGTTTTGTCATTTGCTTCAGCAGGACTCAGAACTTTCATTTGGTGATAATTCATCTTGATAGTGTGAGACAATGACAAAAAGAATGATGCCTTTCTGTGTCATGTCTGTATTTCAGCTCAACAGGAGATTGAAAACATGAAAGTCCATGATGACATGAAGCATACAAGTTTGAGTCAAAATTTGACTGTTACCAAATGTAATGGTAGTCACCATTGTGTTACTGAGATATGGAGAGAGTAATTAAGTATTTGTGATTTAAATGCTAAATAAAAATTAGGAGTCCAGCAAACTTATTAAAAAATGACTACTGAGATCACTGCTCAGATCTTTCCGCTTCACTTTTTCATTTCTCTAGAAAGTCTCGTTTTTGAAAATTTTATTCACATTAATTTGAAGACATAGGATTCTAAAATTGAAATTGCAGAAACATGGGAGTATTTTTGATACTAATTTATAATCCTTTGTTCTCAGTTCACTCAGATGTAAAGCGTATACGGAATCCGGTGTATAGAGTGTGTCATGCTTGTAAGAGCTGATTTTGTCCACCTTCACTGGTTATCATTTTTCTGTTCAAATTTTGAAATCTCAAGAGCTTTTTAAAACTTTTTTTTATTAGACTTATTTTTGCAGTGAATAACTTCCTCATTTGGTTCTCTGCCCTGGCATCTGTCTCTCAGGTCAGCAGTGCTATTGTTCCCAAAGTGGCAGCAGTTGGGAACTGCATCATGGTGAGAAAGGGGTGTTCATTTCCTTTTCATTCAGATTGGAGTTGCTTTGCAGAGGCACTTGCTTTTGGGAATTAATCTTCCCCATTGTGTCGATGACTGGAAAACATGGAGACCGGAGAAAAACCTGACTTCCAGAGTACTATTCAGCAATTGCAGCTTACTGAAAAAGTACTGTAGACATGTTCTGTTAAGTTTGCCCTTTTCTGTTTCTTGTTTTGGTGTTTTTCTCTGCGCATAGGCTATTTTAAGTTTGGATGAGTTGTGTTTGATGCATAATGAGTGTCAGAACAAAATCTGCAGTGTGAACGCAAGAAGCTTACAAATTCCATTATACCAATGAAAGTAAATGCTCTCTAAGTGACTCAGACAAGTGATAACTTTGATCCCGTTGATTCACTCTGGATTTATACTGACTGTGATATGAAGATCTTCTGCAGCCTTGCTTTTCCTTCTCTTTTTTTGGGGGCCACCTCATTTATCTTACTTAATAACCTCAGTGGTGTATGTACCTGCTTTTTCTTCTGTACTGTCTTTTTCAGTTAAAAACACTCAATTGTTCCTTTCTTTTGTGTGGAAAAATAACCAATGTTCTGGTGTGAAATCACATCAGGCAACAGTTTGGCATTTGGACCAAAAAGGGGCACATAGCACTATATAGCCTTAAAATCCTTCACACAGATGCTCAACTTTTCATCCTCAGATGAGATCAGAGGATAGTGCCTTGTATAGCTCTCTTCAATGGCTGTTTTGTACAGTATTTCACAGAGACAAACAGGAGGACCAGGTGAAGAAAACGTTGAACTGGAGCACTGCAGTCAAAGGAGAGGTGGGTTCTGGTGCTTTAGCTGTGTGAAGCTGTCCTCAGCTGTACGCACGTGGACAACCTCCAGCCTCCCTGCAGTCCTCCTGCAGACCGGGCAGCGCTTACTTCTGGACAGAGGACAAGTGAAATATTGCTAAGCAGGAAACCTAAATTTCAAGCCCTCTGCCTTTACAACTGAGAAGGAAGGTTTCCTATGTAGCCCACTCACTGTTTCTTTTATATAAATTAACTTATGTATTTACTGTTCTTCCTTCATGTCATTTCATTTTAACAGCCAGCATAAAATTTTTTTATATTTCTTTTCTGTTCTTTCACTGCACTCTGAACTTAACTGGCTACGTTCCACCATCACCTTCTGCTAGTTTACAGTTCATTTTTTTGGTTGTTTTTAGGTTAAAACAACAAAGCTCATAGTATTCTGTATTAGGCAGTCCTGCTGGGTTTCTGACATTCACATATTGCTCTCCTGAAAACATTTCCTGTTTTCTGAGGTACTGGAATACAGAGTTGATTTCTGAGGTTTTCTGAGGTATTGGAATACAGAGTTAATTTCATGTAAAGTATGGTAAGAAAAAAAAAAAAAAAAAAAAAAGTGGATCTAGTAGTTGTGGCAAGGACGAAGACCTTTCCTGCTCTGTGAAATCAGCAGTTTGTGAATGTTAGTGTTCAGGACACCCCTGGCCACCACTGCTCCTGCAGCGACGCTGGGCAAGAGCAATGCCATCGCTAAATTTGGCTCTTCTGGAGGTGGCAGGGTGATGTATGGCCACCTGCCTTATGAATCCTTATTAAGATGCTGCAGGTTCTGTAACTGAAGCCACCTGCCAATATCAACCTGGGGAATAATATACAGGTCTGCTTTTAGTGAAAGAGTTTCAATACCTTTCAGGGTTTTTTTTCCCCCATTTATTTTCTTTTAAAGGAATGGTGGGGCCAGGAAAGAGCTTTTTCCTTCTCTGTCCCTGGATGCTGTCATGACTGTGCAGTGGAGCCTTGCCCACTCGTGGTCTCTCTAAGCAGAGATAGCTTTTCTTTTTCACAGAAGCAGGTACGGAAGGGCATCTTCTTGCTAGGAAACCTTTTTTCTTCCTTCTATAGTTAGAAGGTGAACTTCTCCTGCAGGAGTTCAGTGAGGAGAGAATCCCACATGGCCATGTCTATTTAAATACTGCCTGTGGTTACAGGTTTCAGCAGAGTGCAGTACAAAAATCCAAGTGTCAGTAGAAGACAAAAAGATAATTCGCTTTCATCTCAAGAACAAAGCTGAACAGAGAAGCCTTTTTCAACTTTTTTAATTCATGAAACATTTATCTTAGAGTCAGGTTATGTTATGCTGGCAAGAATCCCACCTGTCATCATTTCCACTATAAACCCCTACTTGTAGTGTTTTTAGGGAAGTCTTAAAGGTTCCCTTTGAACAGGTTTAGCATACAAGGTCTTGGCCTAGAAACATACTTTCCTTCCCAATTAAGCAAAAGGAATATGGCTGCGTGCTCAGTGCAAAAGACACATTCATGCTGCATTCAGGTGAAAGTTGGGATGCAGAAGTGTGAGAATTCAGGAGTCTCTCAGTAAGATTCATTTAGCTTTTTCTGTATTTTAACAGGCAGTATTGCTAACGGAGGAGGAGGGAAGATGCTCTGTGAGGAAGAGCCCAGCATTAGGGTTAGCTGGCAGAGCTCCTGGAGCGTTACCAAGCAGCTTTCTCATGTTTTTATGATTCCCCAAATGAAAGCTGTTGTAGAAGTGCATGCATTTTAAAGAGATCCAAAATTCTCTTGTGTTTCTTTAGGAAGATGTAGTGAATGACTGGGGAAAAAAAAGTGGGGCTATCTGTGAGAGAGGGAGATCAGCATAAGAATAGCAAGTAGCTCAGCAGCTGAAGTATTTAGACTTCGATTTACACACCTGCATCTGTGAATCCTTGTGTAGAAAAGCACACAAATTGTAGCTGCAGGTTAATTTTTTCCCTCACATACTGGATTACAGAATATCTGAATAATCCGTTGGCTTTTCCCTTTCTCTAACATCAAGAAACGGTCTTCTCTGCATGATTTTTCTTCCCCTAGGCTCTATTCCAAGCTCGGAGAACAGAAGCAAACCTTGTGCTGAAGGTCCTGTGTTTGAGCTAATAGAGTAAAACCTGCAGTGACAGCTGGTAAAATTGCTTTGCTTGTTTCTTCACTGCTTACTGTACGCATACCATGTGTCACATGCTCCTAAAAGTCCTTGGCAAAGATGCTGGGGGGTGGATGCCTTTTTGTCTTGCCTGGTACGCTCCAGGTGGGGCAGGATGGGGCAGGTGGAGAGGAAAGCAGACCTTGCTGCAGGCAGCTGGCCAGAGGCATGCTCATGGACATCGCAGAGTGCGGGAGCGTGCTGAAGTCAGCCGTGGCAGTGCAGGGTGAGACAAAGAGACTGATAGAAATGAGCCATCATATGAAGGTAGCGGGGGCAAGTGGTTTTGGACACTTTTCTCCAGTTTTTGTATTTACATCGTACCCCCTCCCAGTGAGTTTTCTCTCTTTGGAAAGTAACCTTGTAATAGCCAATGTTCTAATAAGGAGATCAAAATCCCTTCCAGGGTTCTCAGTGCACCTACTTCAAGGCAACAATGCAGAAAAACCCCATACAAAGCATGGAATGCCTCCAGAGTCCTTATTTCTACTGAGGATGTCACTCATTCACTGGAGAGCCTGCTAGTGCCTTGCTGACATGAAGTGCAGGTAAACTGGGCGCCATTCTGTGCCAAGACCACGAAGACAGACCATGCATGGAAAAGGCAAGGAATGGACTAGGATTCATTGTTTTAATTTTACAATTGACTGTAAAATGGAGGCCCTTGGCTATATTCAGCAAGAGAGACTGAGAGAACCTTCCCTGACGAGTCAGTAGCCAGTGCATGTGGTACACTTAGGTCTTGTGGAGTGAGCTTACTAAGCTTCACATTATTTGACTTTCTGAAAAACTTTTAGCTATATAAGATTGGAAGTTTAATTCAAGGTATTGTCACTGCCCCCTCTCCCCCTCAGGATTAATACCTTTCTTGAGAAAGTGCTTAGCTGGATTTTTTCATGGTAAAGAATGTGTGGTGACCAGTTCCGCTGTTCAGTTCCTCATGGTTTGAACACCTCTTAGTTAAGTCCGTCTAAATAAAAATATTTCTTTAACTTCTAACTGAACCAAAAAATTAGAAATAGGTCTTTCATCTCAGCGCTACTTAGATAAACTGCATGCTCAGACGTTCTTGTCTAAAAGCTCATATCATATCAAGCTAACAAAGACAATTACCTATTGCACATATTGCATTGTACTCTGTTTAATCTAATGGATTTGTTATCTTGATTTTTGAACTTGCCAAAGTAAGTTTGTTCTTGCCAGATTTTCATGTCTAGCAGAGCATTCACAATCCAAGAAAACGCAGCAGTGTTTAAAAAACCCAAGCAGTTCTTCAGTAATGTTCAGCAGGTTTGGGGTGTATTTTCTTTTCTCTGAAAGTTCTTTACTTATGGTTTGTTAGGTGTTGTGGTTGGTTGATTTTGTTAAACCAGTGTTTAAAATAAGTATAGGAATATATATATATAGTATAATATATACTATAATAATACTATAATAATACTATAATAATACTATATATACTATAATATACTATAATGTACTATATTATACTATATATATATTCCTATACTTATATCTATATATATACTATATAGATAGATAGATAGATAGATAGATAGATACTATATATAGTATAGTCAACTGTTGTGTTGAATTAGTTCATGGTTCACCTTAATTCTGCAGATGCAAAGAAGCTGTAAAATATAAATTATAATTGTCTTCCGCCTCTCTTGTCTTGCCCTGCTATTTGTGTATCTGTATGGACACAGTAGGGTGGATTTGCAACAGAATTTCGCTATTGATTCATAACTCTCAGGCTTTTATCCTTTGAAAGTAAGAACGAAAAATCATTTGAATTTAGGTTCCTTGCTTAATCACTTTTGCCGCAGGATTACTGCTCACAGATCCATGGTGCCAAAGGTCAGTCTGCTTTTTTTGTACAATGCTGGATCGCATTGAAAAAACAGAAATGCGTTTGTTCTGTATCTGAAGTCCCTTAGATAACTCCATCCAAGGCAAGACAATTAATATCTGTTCAGTGGAAGCTGAGAGGTTGATATGCTCCACAGAATAATGCCATGGTATTTCTAACTGCTGATTCTAATGTTAATTTCTGGGTTTCAAAATGGAAAATTACATGTGTTTGTGCATGTCTGAATAGTCATCTAAAAAAACACAATGCAGAACCCTTCATATTCTGTTTTCTTCGGATGTTGCTATTATCTGTGTATTTTCTGCAGAGGAAGAATGTATGGTTATTAACGTAATTGGGCAGTAGCTTAAGGAGTGAATAGAACTGAGATTTCTTCCATTAATATTTCAATCAAGACCCGATGACTCAGTTAATAATAAGGCATTCTCCCTAATTTACTGCCCTTTACAACAGCTAGGGTGTCAGATTCAAGGAGACTGGATAGACATCGGAGGTTAAATGTGGGAAAACGTGCCCTTGTACAGCTGCAGAGCCCTGCTCCAACATTTTGGTGTTTCTTCTGCTCTCAGGGGGTAATGGTCCCATAGGGCTTGAGGGTAGCTGCAATGGAATGTCATTTTCCCTAGTCGACAATGCCTCCCCAGCATAAACATTCAGACAAGCTCCTCCTTTTCGCTCTGCTCTTTGCCTCACAATGCGTTTCCTAGGCGAGTCTTGAACCTCGAAGTAGTGCAGTTCAGTGGTAAGTAGGGGGAAACTCAGATTTCCAGGTGTTGGTAAAGGAAACACTAGCTGTGCCTTTAGTAAAAATAAAGTGGTGCTTTGGAAATTAAGTTTCAGCAATGCCACTGAAAAACACTTCACAGAACTGTTCCCTTTGTATAGCTTTTGTTATTATTATTACTATTATTAAAATCCTTTTCAGGCGGTTTATGCTGAGTTGACTGACAGAAGGGAAAACAGGAAGTTCCCATTCATTGTGTGGCACAGCATCCATGTGCTTTTTCATCTCTTTTGTTTGTGATGGCATGCTTTCCTGTCTTCACAGAAAGGCTACTGTGTGTATATTGGTATTTCAGAGCGTCTGATGGTAAATACCGTATCCTGCTGAGCAGCGCACTTATTGTACAGGCGTTGTTTTTTTTACACGCAAAACGTGTGCTGGCATTTGGGCTGTTACGACGGACTGAGTGCATTGCTATTGCTGCTGATTTTATGTACTTGAAATTTTCTCTTGCTTTCCTGTTCACCTGTGCTTGGTTATAGTTGTCTCCGATTATGTTATCTTTATCAAGTTTAATTTATCTGTAGTATCTTGGGAATTTTGTGTGATCACATTTCCATTCCAGCAGTGAATTTTTAATTGGATAGTAATTATTCACATTTTCTTTTTATCAGGATATATTGGCTTGGATTTATTATTTAGAACCACTTAAATAAGCAAGCTTTGGGCATTCTATTAGGTTTTTTTTACCTGTAATTCTGTCGAAAACGGTGAAGAATCAAAGACTTGCACTCTGGCAACTTTTTTGTGCTGGAAGTTGATGATGTGCTTGCTCTTTTGAAGATACTGGATTGATTCAATAGTGCAGAGCCTTTCTTGTAGTTTTGTTCTTTGTTATTTGTTTCTCTTGTGAGACTTGCATGAGCATAATGCTGCTCCCCTCGTTTGCTCTCAGCAATGGATGTGGCCTTGAAGAAGAGATTAGTTAAGAAATGGAAGTGAAAAGTATGGGAACATACAAAATGGGGCTTGCTGGAGTAGCCCGCTGCCTGGCGTTTTGTAAAAAGAATGAATTCTGTGAAGCTTTTGGTGCTGTGCTTTATCCTAGTGCCATAGAAATGCAACTGGAAAGAGTCACCTGGACATCCAAATGTAGGCCACATGCAGGAGGTCATTCATTTCCAGACTTGTCAGGCTCCTGCTTACAATCGATGAAGTTTTCTCTCCCGCTGCTTGGGGTTGAGGAGAGTTTTCCTGTCTCACCATTCTACAGCTGCCCTCGAATTTTCAAGTGTAGTTTATCTGCAGGTAATGACTACCCCTGTGTTCCCTTGTCAGTGCAGCTCTTCAGCTTCAGCAGCTCTTTTCCCTCTTTGCTCTTAGCACTGATACATTTACAGCAGCCATCAAATACCCTTTAGCTGTAGTTTTGTTGACTGAATTCCCCCAGTTGGTCAGAGTTGTAATGTGAGCTACAGGATATTACTAGGTAGCGTCCCTCTAGAATTACGGGTGCTGAAAGCTCATTAACTCCTTTCATGGAAAGGCTTGCTGCAAA
This sequence comes from Numida meleagris, assembly GCF_002078875.1. Taxonomy (NCBI): domain Eukaryota; kingdom Metazoa; phylum Chordata; class Aves; order Galliformes; family Numididae; genus Numida; species Numida meleagris. Next base: position 37,170,805 of record NC_034413.1, on the reverse strand, counting down.
CAGTAAGAACATACTGGTTAAACACGTTGTTCATAAAAATGTAGGAGGCTTTCTCAATGAAAAAGAGATTTCAAATATCTCACAGTAGGATAGTGGTTTGTTTTTTGTTGTTGTTTCTTTTGTGTGTGTGTGTGTTTATTTTTAGAATTGGCAAAATAGAAATGGAAGGAATCTGATGTATGAGCTGTAAAAGCATGGCGGAGAAGCAATGAACCTGTGCTACTGCTGTTCCTGAGAGATGAATTCATGCTGGAATAGGTACAGAGCAGGACTACTAGGATGAACAGAGGAAGGGAGCGGCATGGAGCTGTGTCAGAGGAGGGTCAGGTTGGGTGTCAGGAAAAGCTGCTTCACTGAGAGGGCAATTAGCTGCTCCACTGAGCAGCTGGAGCTCAAGAATCATCTGTACTGTGCTCTCAGACATACAATCTGATTTTGGGGTGGTCCTGAGTGGAGCCAGGAGTTGCACTCGATGATCCTTATGGGTCCCTTCCAACTTGGGATATTCTGTAATACTCTGATTTCAGATCTTGGTTTTGGCTTTTTTTCTTCTCCAAAAGAATGCAACAGGTCACCTTTTAATGTCAGCATCAATAAAATGCTTTCTTACAGTTGTTCTTCGGGATATGATTACACTATTCACTGCCGGGTTTCACTTCCAGTGATATTTTTATTGCTGTTGTTCATTAAACAAGTGATTTTTATGAAAACAAAGAAGTGCACCATTTTGCTACCTCTGTTATGAAGACGTCTTTTTAGCATGAGATATTGTGATTGGATGCCTGCTGCACTGGGAGAACAAGTCAGGTATCAGTGATGACATCTGACATATGTTCCTGCAGTATGTAGGTCACTTGCAGTCTAATGTGGAAGATGACAAAAGATAATTAATTTTGATTTCATGCTTGTGATTCCTTAAGGAAGACTCTAATGGTGTGTGTGGAGTATCAAGAAACACGTACTGAATCGCTGCCTAAGAGCAGAGCTCAGTCTTTTGGAAGCAGTGATTACACTTTCTAATTCAAGCCCTCCTGCTAGGTAGATGTAATTTTTTTCACAATATTTGAATGCACCTTTTCTAGAAGCAATTACATGAAGTAAGGAGATACATCCTTAGTAATTGTGAGAAATGTATCGCTCTTCTAGCAACTGGGCGCTGTTTTCAGCATGCAAAATGCCTTCTATTGCACCCAGCCATAAAATCAAGTTATTTTGAATTTATGAGAATGTAGAATAATTGACCGCACTGTAACTTATCTATAACTTACTTGCTTTCTTTATGTTTAATTCTTAGGGTCTCCGTGTTTATACGTTCTATGGTCACCTGCATTCCTGTAATCATGCTACATTCAGCCTGGAGGTAAGTTCTGTATACCAGTTTTTTTATTTTTTTAAATTACTATCACCATGTTCCTTACACTGGTAAATACCATTACTTGCTTTGCTGAAGAAGATAGCACTGCTGCTGAATTCGAGTTCTGGAGCGCTTTGTTGCGGCACACACCTCCCAGCCAGGGCAGGCTCCCAGAGACTGTTAAATGAAGCTGCCTCTCCTTGCGTCTAACTCCATGTTCCTTTCATTGCTGCAAGATAATCTAAGCCATTTTCCTTTGCCATTGTCATGTAGTTACTTAAATGAAATTTGCTGTTAGTTTTTTTCCTGGATGGTTAATTTTGTAGTTGTTGCCTAAAGTGGGTCGTTTTGAGTGGGATTGGTGACAGGCTGTGATATAAATGCAGGCAAACTCTGTAATGTAAGTCATTTTTTGAAGGAATGTTCCTTAGAAGTATTCTGAAATATTCAGAAATGATCAAGGCATTTGCGGTTTATGGTTCCTCTAGCTCTCTTGTCCATGCTGCTCTTAAAACCAGTGTGGAAATGATGAGGCATATGCTGCTCTCTGCCACCACTTGAACTCCTCTCTCTAAGGAACTGGCTTTTTTGTCATCTTTCCTGAAAAGCACCTCATCAGTGTTCTGCTCCCTGTGCTCTCACTGCTAGTGTTTTATTACAAGCATAGCGAGGTACCAGTTTTTAGCTGTAGGAGATCCTGAATGTTCTCGTGTGCAGTATCTGGTACTGCTGTACCATGCACTTCTGGCAACCATATGTGTTTTTAAGGCAAACTCTAGGGGTTGATACAGCACAAAGTGTGAGATAAGCTTATTTCAAGAAGGCGAATAGGGTTTCCCAAGGCGTCTTAATTGCTTTTCTGCCACATGTGTGTATATTTGACAGGCAAAGCCTGCCTCTCAGTATTTTGTAACATGATAGTATAGTAAAAATAGTATTTAACACTAAGAAGAATTGTGAGGGAAAGCTTCACTGTACCTGGCAATAATATAGCACTGTCGCTAACCTGAGTATTTACCAAGAGCCTCCTGCTTTAATGTGACTTGTAATGATTAACAGGAAGCTGGGAGATTATCAGCTGTGTGCTGATAGTCTTCCAGCTAAGCATGTTATTTTGGTAAAGAATATTACAGTTGGCATTGAACCCTAGACTAAAATCATTGGTTGACATTCTCAGTGATTGAATTAGTAAAAATGGAAACATCCAGAGCAGCATTCATTAAATTGAGTGAGGAATATAATTTCAGGAGCTGTAGTTGCAGTTATACAAATTAACCCTATGTGTAGAGAAAAACTACTGGGTGGTTGGTCCTGAGTTGCACAACTTAGAGTTGTGACACTGGTTGGCTGGCAAAGAAAGTTCTGTATTTCAACCTAACGTAGCACCAAGGAACTTTTTTTTTTCTCCTCTTGGTTGCCACCAAGAAAATTAAAATATTCCCTGAGTTGAATAAGGCCCTTGGCTGACAGATTTTTGTTAAAACACGCATGGTTTTTGAGGGAAAAATGTTTTTATAGAAACATTAAGATTCTCAACAATATTTTTATCAAAAATATTTTGGAGATTGACTATGAAGCACTGGGACAGAGGTGCAGCATCACCAGCAGGCAAGGATTTGTTGGAAAAATCTGGTTTCTTAAGTCTGAAATGGCAAAACTGCAGGCTGATTTCTGACAGAATCCTACCTGGGTCTTGTTTGTTTGTTTGTTTTAATATCTTAGTGGCACCAGACCCAAAGCAGCTCTCATGCTCTGCTAGAAGTCCTGTCTGTGGGGTGGGATTCTGAAGGTGCAGTGCTGTAATGGTGAAACAGCCCAGAGATTCACTTCCTTACCAGGATATAAGTCTGGTTAAGTAGGCTCCTAGGTCACCTCAGTGGGCTTGTGATAGCTGTGGCTGATGCTGCTGTGTGCCCAAAGGAGTTCTGAAGGACCGTGAAATGCTCGTTACGCACTATGCTGTACAGAGAATACAGGAACAAAGAACACATTTTCCAGTTAGATCAGAGAGCTACCCAGGCAGCGCGTCCAAAAACAGAGGGATATTTTAGGAGGAGGGTATTGCATGAGAAAAAAGTAAAAATGAATAATGCCTTTATACAGATTGAACAAATTCTCATTAAGCTCCCTAAAATGTAAGTTATTTACTATACCGTACATCTGAAAACTGTAGTTAACAGTTTTTTTGTTATGTGTACAGTGCTTAATAGCATTTGGGCTCTGTGATTAGTGATATTTCTGTAGAACTGACATGCCACATGGCACGCAAAATGCACAGCCATTTGTTGGGGGCTGCTTTGCTGGGCATGAGCTCTGCGGAGAGTCTGGCTTGAGCTCCTCTGCTCAAATGGGTGCTCTGCTCTGCCTTCTGATGCTGTGATTGGATTAGGAATTAAAAGGCAGCCTGGTTCTGTGCCTGTCAAAAGTTTGGGAAAATTGGAGCAAAACCCACACAGCTGCTTTTGAATTGAGGTAGAAAATTGTATCTTTCCTTAATTTTACAGTCCCTTTTACTCTCAGGTAGCTATAAGACAGAAAATTGTTTTAGGTATTTCTTTTTCACTGGAGGCTAAGCCTTTGAGTGGAAATGTACATGCGTGGTGGGAAGGGTGTATTTTTTTAGAGGCCACTGTACCTGTTCAATTTCTCTTCAAAGTCTCTGAGTGCACTTAAACATGTATATACCTTATACATGTGAATGTACCTTGCCTGGGAAACCAAAGGTGCCTTTTTTAGGGATGTCCAACTGAGACTGCGCTGTAGAGGTAAAGCAATTTCCCTGATTTTAGAACATTACAGGAATTTCAGGTGACCCCATGTAATTATTGGGTTCCATAAGACTGCCTAAATGCAGGCTTGGAATGGGCAGAAGGTGATGGAGGAGCTTCACTGCTGCATCCAGAGGCCACAGTGGGGACAGATATGTCAGCTCTGGCCATCTTCTCTTGTGCCCGTTGTGGAGAATATTAATGCGTATCTTTGTAATTCAAGCAAAGATGAAAACTCAGATCACTAGTGTTTTTACATTAGCACAGATTTTTAATCAAGAAATAGGGGAAAGCAATGCAGCTTCATATAATAGATTCCTTGCAAGAAGTGGTGTCCTGTTCTTGAATGTTGTCCAGCCTTTCCTACTATGTAACAGAAAATCTAAGCATGGCCTAAAGAGCACTGGAAATCAAAGTTTCGCACATACTTCACACAGCATTTTTCCAGCTTGGCAAATCACCATATGCTAACGAAATACAAAGAATATAGATGCTTGGTTGAATCATTACAATTTCAAACTAGAACAAAATTCGCTTCCTTATGTGCGTATATGTATGCGCTCATATTGAGATGAGAGTAACATCATTGTGCTCCTGTGTTTGTATCTATCTGCCATATTGTGTTTGTGTGATGCTTACAGGTTAAGAAATAATTGCAGAGGTTACCAAGATTCCATACAACAAAACAAATGTTGAAGTTACAGGTTGTATTAGGAAATCCTACAAGACTATAAAAATACGCTTGATATCAACTGCCTGATTTTACCTCCCCAAGCCAAAATGCAAAGAGCATTTATCTCATTCTGCCTTGATTTACTGAAGGACAAATAATGTCAGACAGTTTTTAAACAAAAACAAAATTTCAATTTTGTTTACTTCTTCAGCAGTCCAGTTTGATGTCAGCTACCATTTAGCTGGGCCAATAATGCTGATATCTGATGTCAGTTCTTATTCATTACTGCACCAAAATGATGCAAAAGTCAGATCTTTCTGATGTTTCTGTGGATGGCCACATAAAGCCAGAGATGTCTGACTGCATCTCACAGACACAATCAAGAAAAGAACAGAATGCAAAATCAGAAAAGTATCTGCTCTTATTGTTATTTATATATTCAGTGTTCACTTCTTTGCATAAACTCAAAGCCAGTTACTTACAAAGGTTACCTAGTAATATCAAACGTGTTCAATTATACATGCAAAAGGGCTAATGGGTTCTTCCTCTAGTTTATTTCTGTCTCCATGCATAAGGAATATAATTACAGAACTGAATTACATTTTAAATACAGATTTTGGTATCATTAGTTAACCATTTTCAGCCTATTGAAAGTTGTGAGAAGTAAAGCAAAGAGAAGAGAAAGAAGAAATCGGTTCTCTCTCTGTGTAATAGCAGGAGACAAAATCTGCATCAAAATGCTCAATTTTTTTGTTGGTGAAAAGCTCTTTCTGCTAATAGTGGAGCTCAGTAAACTGTCCTAAAATACACTTCCAATCCATTCTCTGAAATATTAATGTTGCTCCCTATTTTTGGAAGTGATTTTCCTGGAATCCATTCTTCCCTTGGCCGGGCATTCCATTTAATCACTTCCCATCATCCCTGTAGCTGTTGGCAGATCCCTCCAGCTAGCAAGTACGTGCCTGATGTGCCCGCTGTCTGTAGACTTGAAAAGATCTGAAAATCACCCCAGAAGGCTCAACGTGGTCCATCTTTAGCTGGATCAACGTAAATATTCTTGCTATCTACCTCTGATACCAGAGTCTTAATGTAGAAGGCTGGATAAACAAGCAAAAATATCTTTACCAAATATCTGGGAAGTTAGAAAAATGTCCCCAGTTCTTTCTCTAGGGAAGCGCCAATATGCGTGCACTTATCTCACCGTGCTCCATGGTGCTGTCTCTGTCTCCCAGAGAACAGAGGCAGTGTGCTAACAGAGATGCAACACACCTCGGTGAGTCAGTGACAGAGCAATCCTCATTCTGGCACACAGAGCAGATGATGCTGCCCGAGAGACCTTTACTGTCAGGGCTATAATGCACCAATTCTTTCTGCCACAACACTTTGCTTCATTCCTCCTGCTGCAGCATTCATGCCTTCCTTCCATTCGCTGCAGGGTTGGCTTTGCTTTTAAACCCAGGAACCCATTGTGGTGCTCCTTGTCCCTGCACTGGTACCTGCAGTGGGTCACAAAGCATCCTGTAACATTCAGCAAAACAAACCCACAGAAGCCTGGACAGAAGAGACTTGCTTTCATTCTGCCTTTCTGCTTGTGGGGTCTTGCGAATGTATTTCCAACCTGCCAGAAAGGGCAAGACTTCTAGTGATGGTCACTGGGACGTCTGCACTCCTGCAGGTACCTCATGTAGGGATGGGGCAGGCTGAGAAACGTGAGGCAGACAGCAGGCGGGAAGGGCTTCTTGGCCTTGGGTCTGCCATGAAATTCATTTGCGCCATGGCTAATGCTCATCCAGCTTGTTATTACCTGAGCAAGGCAGTCCATCTGTTAATTTTGCACACCATTGCTAGGTAAGACTTTTTTACTCAACATAATGTTTATAGGACAAGGGGGAATAGTTTTAAACTAAAAGAGGAGATTTAGGTTAGGTGTTAGGAGGAAATTCCGTACTCAGAGGGTGGTGAGGTGCTGGCACTGCTGCCAGAGCAGTGGGTGCCCCATCTCTGGAGGTGCTCAAGGCCAGGGTGGATGGGGTCCTGGGCAGCCTGATCTGCTGGGGGCTACCAGCACATGGCAGGGGATTGGAACTGGGTGTGCTTTAAGGCCCCTTCCAACCCAAACCATTCTGTGATTCTGTATAGATACACATTTACTCAAACTTCTGTCTGGATTTACAGAATGCTGTGAAATATTCTGGAATGTTTTAGATCTGGACGTTTTAAAAGCTGAATATTTCCTTTGGTGAGTATAAAGGTGCACCTAGCTGGCTGTCACTTTTTGAATCAATGACGGCTTGTGCTTTTGGATGCTTCCTTTTTGGAGCCTCCTAGGCTTTGTGGTTGGGTCACAGCAGACAGGCTGTGATGCAGACGTCTGGATTACAGACAACTCTGATGTCTAAAGCAGGAAGTGTGGCATCATATTTAAATTGCATTGATTTAATTTGATTCTGAGCAAAGAAAAAGAAGCAAAAGCAAAAAATGAAAAATGTGCTATATGCCTTAGGTGAAATTTAGTCCTTGAAAAGATCCTCAGGAGAAACAGCTAATGAATTGACCATGCAGGAGTTTCTCTTTTGCTTTCAGACTTCATATTTACAAATACACTATTACGTCCACTTGCTCGTAAGTGTAATTGAAAGAAAAAGAGATTATCTCCCTTAATGTGATTTTGTTTGCAGAATTTGCTTTTGTGCAGTGAATGTGACCCTCTGTGTACACAATCCCAGAAGCAAACGCTGCTTAGCATGCAGAACTACAAGCAGTGTGGGAGATCTGCCCTTCTTTCTTAGAGGAGAAGAATTAATTTGTGTATCCTAAGTTGCAACTGCAGGAATCAGAATTGTTAAAAATGGCATCTCCTGGCCTAGGCCCAGCACGGCCAACCTCTCCGTGCCAGATTTACACTGTGGATTCTGGGCCCCAGTCTAATTCATTTTTCATTTTAACAGCTGTTCTTTAAATATGTCATTTTACAATATAAACAAAATCGGAATACCAGGATCCATCCAGGCTTTTTAAAATTCGATTTCCCATCTGCATTACAGTCAAACTTGCCTTCATATGTGATATTTCATGGGAAATACTGTTTTAAAATACAGGAGGAGGCAGGCTAGCGTCCCTGCACTTTATCGTGTAACTCCCTCATGCAACAGTAATTTTCTCAGTAAATCGTGAGATTTAAGCTGTTGTTAGTGCGGATAGGAATGACAGCAAGTGCTTACGGCTCAGTTATGAGACTGCCTGCCCTGCATCTGCTCACCTGCAGCATGCTGGCTTGGCTGTGGTTGGGATCCCATTGCACTAGCCCCCTACCCTGGTAGGAGAGCTGGTGTCAGTGTGGTTTTGCATTGCTACACAGAGAGAGGTGGAAGTTCTTCCAACATAAAACACATTTGCACAAAGTTAATTCCTCAGAATTAAGCAAAATGTGGTTTGGAGAAGCGACTGTTTGTGTTCAGTAAGAGAGCTCTTGAGCCGCTTACCTCTTAGCATCAAATTGTGGCCGGAGGGAAGCAAGAGTGCAAGAGCAGCACTGTGCACCTGGTGGTGTAGCGTGTGGCTTCATTCCATAGCAGATCTGGGTTTGACTGCATTTATGCAGGAATGAAAGGAGGGCCAAAATTGGAAAGACCTCTCTGTTCTGAAGATGCAATTAATCTGTAGTTGAATAAATATCACTGTTAGAAGGTACTTGAACAGTAATTTAATCTGAAAATAATTGAGAATGCAAAGCTGAAATCTAGTAGGGAAAGGAATATGCAGATTATTCTATTTTGATATTTTTCTAACTGTTTTTGTGAGGAAGATCTTGAAACAACAGGATGACATTTGTTGAACTGGTCATTCTTTTGGCTTGGAAGAAGAGCAGAAGAGGAGAAACATTCCATTCATACGCTGATAGGAGTACAGAGTTGGGCAAACATCCGTGAATACATTTATAAAGCATTGGTGTTTCTTCTTTGTGCATTTAGTTTCCCTTACAAAATGCCCAAAGACCTTATAGTCAAATATCAAGTTGAACTTTTTCACTTTACAAATTCCTTTGATAATTTCTGTTTTAAAAAAGCACCTGTAGTTTGCTCATATGTATTTTTTCCCACTTAGATGTTGTATTTTGTAAAGTGGCCTACACTTTACAATTTCAACAATAGCTCTGTTGGCACTAACAGTAATTTATGTATTTATGAAAGCACGTAGCACATCTATATATGCACATTACTGCAGCGAATACTACCCCGTTTTTGCAAATTAACTGATTTATATTTGAGCGACAACAAAATCCCTGTACAAGAACATGGCACGCCTTCAGAATTGCGATGCATATTGCTTTCAGGAGTGTCTAATCAGGTAATGATGTCACCTAGCTTCAGTCATGTTGGCTCTCAGAAGAGCGAGAAAAGCCAGTAATGGCAATTATCATTCATCTCCTCCTCTCACTGCTCAGTTCCCAGAATTCAAAGGCCCTTCTTTGATGGTTAAAAAGGAAAAACAAAATTGATTATTTTAAACCTCTCTGTAAAAGATATTGCTCTCTTTGCAGTGCCGTTTCAAGTGCAATGTCAACCATGGCTAGCAGTAACTCTGCAGGGAGTGCAGTGATCTTGGGTTTCATATGTAAATTTATGCAAAGGGCTTCTGCAAGCCTGGCATGTGTTGCTCTCCTCAAACACCACAAGGCACTTCACACTACTTGATGTGGCAAAGGGAAGAGAGATTCCCTCTGTTTCACACAGCAAGAGGAAAGCCTGCAGAGTGCATGTAAACAAGCAAGAGACCCATGATCCATCATTATTTTTAAAGGTGGTAGAAATGGAGATTCTGCTGCAGCAAAGCTCTGCCGTCATCTTTGATTATTTTCAATGGAACTCCTTCTTTGTTGAACAGAAGGAGTGTTCTTTATGGGTCTCTGCATGCTCTGAAAGGATAAACTTAATAATCTAGAAATAATGGCACTTGAGGATATATTCTCCACCTTGTCACAAAATCATCACTGAGAAAAAGAGAATGAGATAACATTTCTACTGTGATATGTTTAAGCTCCTTAGCGTGCTGTGGCCCACATACCTGTTCATTTATCAGCATACACATCTCATCCACATCTTTTTTCCTGTTCCCAACATATTTGTTTCTCCAATAACAACAGACTTTGGTCGCTGCTCACACAGAGCAAACACATTGGTGTGCCTCTTCACCCTCCTGTAAGAGTTTTCCCTCCTGCTCCCGAGTGCTGCCTGGTTGTTCACATGCTGTGTCGTTTGCACTGACAGCACTTGTTCCTCAGTCAGAGCCCTCTCTCCTTGGAGCCTCTGAAGGTCAGGAATGCCAGCAAAAGGATCTGTACCAAGACAAGAACGATCCCTGCTCCCGTAGACGGAAAACACCAGTTGTTCTTAGAGCTGGTGATCTCCCTCAAGTTAGTGGGGTAGGTGCTGAGACTGCCTTGTAAGTGGGCTTGAGAGAGAGCTTGGAGCAAATTCTTGTAGTTTTGAATCCATAATGTTTTTTAATAATAGATTTTGTCTTTTATCAACTGCTTGCAAGCACATAGAGCTGGATTTGTGAGGGAGGTTGCTCTCGCCCCAGAGCATGCATAGTCAGTGCACTCAAAACTTGCACATCAGACCATAATGTTAAGAGAAAAACAGCCCAGTAAATTCGTACAGCAAGTTGTAGCAATTTTAACAGTCCACTGCACTGTGCAAAACAAGGAGTTGTCCATTGACAACTGCTAATAAAGTTGGAATCAACTGTGAAGCTCTCAGAGACTATTCTTTCTGCATCTGTGTCGATTCCCCCTCTCTTCCAGAAGAGCTCCTCTCGCCAACTGATGTTAAGAAAAAGAATGCCCCAGGAAGGGAGTACCAGACTCCAGTTGCGTAAGCTCTGCATGTTTACTGTCTGTAGCTGTGTTATAACATATATGGTTACTTTGATCATGATATCAAGTCAAAACCGTAAAGGAAAAAGCAGATGGGAAGGTACTGACACTGCCCGTAACCTCCACTCTTGATGAAAATAACTATTAATACCACTGCACTGTCAAAGTGGTAACATAGTTCTGTAGTTTTACCAAGCTAAGTAACTCTATGTCTTTCTAAGAAGATGATATTTTCATTTGAAACCAGAGTGATTTGAACCTGATGCTTCAAAAATGGGTGGTGATTGATTAGTCATCAGTCTAATAATGGAACACATCTGCATTTTTTTCTCCATCTGTATCATATTTTGCATAATTCATTTGGCTTAATAGGACATTAAAGTCTTTTTCCCTGTTAAAGCTGCAGCACATTCATCCTCCCCTGCTTGGATTCCCTTGGGATTCCCCTGCCCTGGCTCTCTGAAGCTCAGAAAGCCTGGATCCAGCCTGTGAGATGGGATGGCTTGGGCATGGGACTGCTGGCTGCTTGTGCCCCCTTGTACTTTTTCTGACTGCTGCTAGCTTTTGTATTACATCAAGGCATGAGGTTAACAGCTCTCACCAGGTTTCTGATGTGCTTCATGCTGTAAATGTGGGAGGTAATGATTCCTCCTCTTGAAAAATACGTTAACACATATAAAATGGTGGTAGAGTTAAGTGACTTGGGATGTGTCCCACAGGGTGCATCTTAGAAATGCGTATTTCCCCACTCTGTCTCAGTCTGAGGCAGCCAAGGCTGTTCGTCATGCGTCTTCTGGGGCTCGATGCCAGGCAGTTTCCAGCTGCAGCTCCTCGAACCTCTCTTCATGCACACAGAACAGACCCCAACAGCGCTGCATCGCCAGGCGAGGGGAGGTAGGTGATGGGAGATGGGGTCTGTGCAGGGAGCTCTTCCTCAGCCTTCACGGAGTCTGATGAAACTGGTTTGGGTGTACCTGCCTTCATGCAGCTCTACTTTCTCTTCCATAAACCTTTTGTTATGCCTAAGGTCAGTCAGGTTCCTGATTGTAATGGAAAGGGAACATAATTGTGAAGTGTCATCCCAGTTAGCAGAGAGCATAGAGCTGGAGTCTCTTTCTGTTGAGGCTGATGAAAATCTTAGTCTAGTCGTCAGGAGAATTCCTTAAAACACTTTCAATACAGCTACAACTGTTTTAGTATAAGGGACTGCTCTGTGAATGTGACCAATCTGACTGTGAACTTTGTGTCTGCTTCTGCGAGCTGTGAATGCAATGTCATTACCTGATGCTCTGCAAGAAAAAGAAGTTCTCAAACTGACAGAGTGAGCTGCTCCTTCACTCACTGTTTCACCTAAAATATTCACAAAGAGCCATGAAACAACCACTGACCTTCCTTCAGAACAAAACTCGGATGAGAATACTGCTGGGAGGGATTTATTGCAGTCTAAATTAGATAAAGCAGTCTGCTACAGTTTATGTATTACTGATATGTGGTAATCTTCAAGAAATTAAATTAACTTGTACCTGATTATTAATTCCACTGTTAATCATTATTAATATCACTAGGAAAAAAAATTTCAAAAAAAGGAAAAAAGGATTTGAAAAACTTCATGCAAATGTTATAAATCTGTTAATTTCTGATCAGCAGATATCGTCCTGAGGTTACAAGTAATTATTTTACAATGGTTTTTAAGTGCCTTTTGAGACTGGCATTATGTTGCATGTACCCATTTTAGTGGGGACCTCCCATAACATAGAGATGTGCAGTAGGAGGGCAGGGAGGGCAAAGAGTCAGGAGGGGAAACTGTAAAGGCAAAGTCCAGTGGAGCCTGGAGCAGAACCAGTCTCTCAATTCAAACTAATTGAATCCTTTTATAAATTTTAATTACTTAAGCATGCACACACACAAAAGTACCAACTTAATCATATAGACTAGTCAGAAGCTCTCACCAGTTTCGTGAATCATCCTACATACTCCTTGATTAGAGAATATAATATGTAGGTCATGCCAAAAGTGATGCTGCCTATCTATTCCCATGGAAACTACAACCGATACAAAGAGCCCAATAACACTATATGATAGAGCAAATTCTCAGCTACAAAACACTATTGTTCAACGTAGTCACCACCATTAGCTATGCATTTTTGCCAGCGATGAACAACAGCCTGCCTGCTGCACTCGTAGTAGTCTGCACCAGAGGAGGTGATCCACGGTCACCATTGCTGAAACACACCACCCACCACCTCACTGTGCTCACATCCACTGCTTGGTCTTCATAAACATTTAGCAAGCGTCAGTGACTGCCAGTGGGTGCTGTTCTTTCCACATGGAGGAATTCAACTTAGGAGGCATTACTTTCAGAGCAGCCATCATACAACCAAACTTTGGTGATGCAGCATAAAATGTAGTCTCAATGAAAATCATACAATGTAAATCTCCTTTTGCACATCTTCTCTTTGGATCTCATCGTACCCTCCTTTTGAATGTAGCATGATCAGTTGAGCCCTAATAGTCCAGCTTGCTGTTCAGTAAAATGTATCATTGAAAAGACATCATAAAAAAGGTGTTATTCTGGCAAGAAGCAAAAAGAACTCATAGAGCAAGGCAATTCATTCTTCCATGAATAACTGGAACAGTAGCTGTAAAAGGAATGAAAAAGCCGAAAGCTCATACAAGAATTCGTAGTGATTCCACTTCAAAGCTTTTGAAAATGGCCCATGGCCAGAAGTAAATGAGTTCATTTAACATATGATTTATCCCTTTCTTCATCTCTGAATGGCATGTAGCGTCAAACTGTCCTTAAGTTTGATTACATTCGTAGGTTATTTGTTCCTACTGAGAAGTTGTTATCCCACATCTTCAGCTAATCTCTCGATTTAGAAAAGGTATGTAATGGGGATGATGGCAAGTGGAAGAAGTGAAATGTAATAGCTGACTCATTAACAGAATCCTTTCGGTATGCTTTTGGTGTAGGAGCTGCGTAGGTATCAATAATAATTAAAGCACTGGATAATAAGGTTGTGGGAAGAGTATTCTGAGGCTAGGAAAAGGCCTGTTATATGTTGTGCACTGCCACCAGAATCCTGTATGTTAGCATGTGTTATGAGTTACCATCAGAAACCCTGTATTTTCTTAATTCTTCTTGCAGATGAGGTCTGCTCCTTTTCATGCATGTTGGGCACAATATCCTACTGCGTGTTGCACTGATGCACAGTGTGTTTATACCTGGTATCTAGGAATAAATGGATAAAAAGTCTGCAGAGTTTTGACAGTCAGAGCTGGTTGATCTTGTTCCTAAGATAGGCTGCAAATCCTTTGGATCAGGACCATCTTTTGTAGCTTGCTTGCACTGCACCAAGCACAGTGGGATGCTGCTTCCACACCAGGTTTGTCCAGCCCTGCTTCGTTCACATGGATCTGTGAGTATCCTGCTGATCCTTTCTGGCATGGTCACACATTGCCTCCTGCAGAGAACTTAAATAATGGTTTAGGGCATTCAGTGTATCTGATACCTGGTGCCTACTAGCAACCTGTCGTGTAACAGAGATGGAAGAAAATAGATGCGGTAGTAGTAGGATGACAAGATTAAAAGAGGGTAGGGTATGAACAGGGAAGAATCCATGGTGATGTTTTTCCACTGAAAATGTGCTTTATTGAGATCCATGTCACAATTCAGAGTGTAGCTGTTGTATTTTATTTTTTGTTTTGTTTCCTGTATGGCTTGTTTGATCTTGTCATTTGCATAGGCTGAACTTAAACTTCTGTTAGTGATGAAATGAAAGCATTAGGCAAGTACAGTTGAACAGGTAGTTAAACAAATAGCTCCTCCATTATGCTCAGCAGCACCATACTTGCTGAGATGTGATGTAGATGGGGTAACGGTGCTTTTTTGCAAAGCAGTGAGCACTGAGAGCTTATGCATTGCTAGCTAAATTCTGGCAAATGACTGCTTTCTTTCTGTGTATTACTCCATATTGTTCCCTGTAGCAAGCTCGAGTGGAGTTCTGACAGCTTAGATCCCCTACAAATGGACCAAAAGATTTCATTAACCTTATATCATGATAGTGTTTTGCAGGCCATTCTTTTCTGCTTGAGAAGACAATGGATGTTTTCAGATCTTAATTCCTCTTCGCGAGATGGCCCCACACATTTTCTTGCATGTATCGTTTATATCAAAGAAATAAAAATTAACCAAATATGAAGAAGCCATGGATGTGGCACTTGACCAGTGTTTAACCTGATTCTCAGTTCTGTATCATTGTGGTTTTTCTGCAAAACAATATCTGTTTATCTATTCTCAAACCATTGCACAAATTGGAAAAAACATTGACTTTAATAACTCTGAATACACACCAGCTGAGCTGCTTTGGGGATTTGGTATTTCAAATCTTTATACTGAAGGTTTGAATAAGAAGTAAATCCCGTGTTTCTGTGAGAATTATAATCACAAGCCGTATTCTTGGAGGACGCTAGTATCAAAATTCAAAATGACCTCTGTTCTCTCTTTTACTTAAGGTTTCTAAGGAACTATTTCCTTCAGATGTCCTGTGGTAGTGCTGGTCTTCAAGTCAATGCAGTGATTGAGAGGTTGTGATAACTGAATGTAGTAACTTACTTTTACTTAAATACATAAGTTTTGGTGCCTGGCCTCTGGAGATATCCAGCCCTGCATCATATGCTTTCTTTTTGCCAGCGTATCAAAGCAATGCCTTGGTTTTGTTTCCAACTTGGACAGGGGAACATGATTGCTTCCTGTGATACCGACGGCGCGCTGAAGTTGTGGGATGTTCGGCAGGCAGCCCCCATCATGTCTGTGGATACAGGCCCCCGTTCCGCCAACCAGCTTGCCTTCGATCACTCTGGTAGGATGCCTTCACAACTTTATTTTGCCTAAGATACGTTCTGTTTTGAAACGTCTCTGAAGTTCTGAAGCCAGATAGCATATGTGAAACTGCATAGATGTGTTCGTCTGAAAGATGAGACACCCTTTAATACTGACTGGTGATTAATGCACTCATTTTCTGTGGACTAGATTGGCAATTTGGACTAATGGTCCGTTTGTAGAAAAGGAAAAATGTACAATAAAAAGAAGTGCAGTTACAAAATTATTAAGTAAAATACAAAAGTGATCACTGGGAGTAGAAAACTTAATGAGATCACCTCTGTTCCAGTGCTGTTTATTCTCCAATACCGTTCGTTCTTTTGCTAATTATATAGTTGAATTTCATAACCAACTTTACTAAGTCCTCTTATAATCGCCTCAGAACTTCATTGTGTTGACAGGATTGCTTACTGTGCACAAAGTAACCAAGTATTTTTCATCATCAGCCATGCATTACTGTGTCAGCAGTATTGCAAATGAAGGTGCATTTTCATTTGAAGAGGGACTATTGGAAAACTGTTATTTTTTGTTGTTATAAAAAGTATATTAATTCTCAATTGTAAAGCGAGGACAAGCATTTATATTGCAGCACAAAATTTGCTCCTAGCTCAGAAAGTCAAGGAACTTGCCTTACTCAAAGGAAGGATGATACAATAACGTTTAAATATTGCTTATTGAATATTGAATGGATAAATATTGCTTATTGCTTATTTTAAAATATGTATGCATTTGTATTGTGTGTTAAATGCATGCAATGCGATGTTTCAATAAAGTATGAGAGAGAATTAAGGAATCATTTAGAGAAAGACAAATAGCACTTTTTGTCATAATGACCCACATACTGTGGAATACATAATATCAATATCTGAGTCACTTGGCAGAAAACTTTGCCATCAAACTCTATAGTATTTATGTAGCATTTTCATAGATCTCTCTACTGTACCGTTAAATAAGGTATTTTCATTTCCAAGGGATAAAATACATTGACACTGTCCATTTTTGACAGCTTCCTAAAGACAAATTAAGCCACTGTTCTATTTATGTGTGTAATTTGGAACAAGAGCACATTTTTTCTTGAGGAGGATTTGAAGAAGATTTCATGTCTGGAGCATAACGTTGGGTCATTTGCAAAGGAATCACATAGCTGAAAAATGCAGCAGCAGTACTTCTAGCCAGATGGGAGCTTTCCAGTAGAAAGGTTATTGGCTTCAGGTAGTCCAAATGGGCAAAATTTCCCATCATTTGGATAAAATCCAAAATTTTCTCTGCAGGAGTAACCACAAAACAGAGATATCAAATTGAGATGGATGATCAGAATGAGACATAATGTAAAAGGACGCAAATACACCTAGCTAAAGATATGAAAATATCTGACTAGGAGAGACCAATACAACTCCTATGTTTTGAGCAGCCCTTTCTGTTCAAAACACAGAAGTTGTAATGATCTTTTCATGCCTGTGGGACCTAACCAGGGGCATGGGGTGAGGCATGCTGGCGCTGCCCACACGCACACCCAGACTGAACAGGGGCATGTATCCCCAGAACAGACCTTGTTGGCAGATACCTGTTTTTTATGGAGCAGATTTCGGTTTGCTTGATGAGTGCTGTGGCTGGCAGGAATGCATTCTCAGCACTGCATCTGAGTGGAATGGTGCAGTGTCTTTTAGCAAAGCTGTGTGCGACCAGTTCAGTTACTGCTAGCACTGCAGCGTGGGACTCAGACTCGGAGCTCGAGGATGTGTAGCTTGTGCTGACAACTTGCTGTCATAATTATTTTCTGGCTTAGACTCAAGCTAACTAAGCCAAAGTTACTCTGAGTGATCCAAAGATGGCTCTTGATGCCTCAGCGTGAGTGGTGTGTGATGCGGTTGTCGCAACGCAGAGAGCTTGATAAAATGATCCAGCCGGTTCTCGCATTGTCTATTTGATAATGTATTTGTCAGTACATGAATTTGGTCAAACTATTCAGTCAGTCTCTTGAGTGGGCTTAGCAAGAAGTAAAAACTATGCTGACATAAGTTAAACAGCCAGAATACACAAAAAATCCACCCAGGTGATGATGGGAGAATATATCTCATGTTTAACTAGCAGCCTGATGGGCATTGGCAGAACTGTCTCAATTGGGACCTCTGTCTGTGGAGAAGCTTGGGTGGATGTTTCTGACCTTATCAAAGTGTGGCTTAATTACTGGCTGTATGCCTCCGTCTCTCCTGGTGATATACTGCCTAGTGTAAAATACTTGACTGCATTAATAGTCATACACAGGAAACAAATTGTTCAGCTTCCTGCAGGTGGATTTAATTACTAGATTAGAGAGCCATGGTTGAACAGATTTTTTTTCCTGCCCAGTAATTATTTAAATTATGGCTAATAATGATAGAAGAGCTTTATGAAATGTTTGGCTGTATCAGCAAATGATATTGAGGTCAGAGACAGTAAGGCCCCAACTTAGGGGAGATTTTATTTGTTTTTCATTTGTATTGTTTTTAAGAAATTATAATTGCAAATATAATGTAGATGGGGACATCTTACCTGTTACTTTAAAGGGGAAATACCTTTCCTCGGTGTTAGATTCACTGCATGGGATTTGCTTAACAAAGAACTAGCACCAAGAATGAGAATGAAGATTATTGGGATTCACCCAGTGGCCTTACTGCAGATGGCTCCTGCTAACTCTCATGATCTGAATGCCATTCGTACCACAAATGTTTGACCGTGAAGCCATTTTCTTCTTTATCAGTGCCACGCTCGTATCTTAAATAAGTTAATGAAGAAGAAGTTGGGTATAAGTGTTTCTACTTCAGATTGCCTTCTCTGTTCCTCTTGCTTTAGCTTTCTTTTCACTCAGTTTATAGATGGACTCTTCTATATAGTGTACCTGTGCATAGTGAGAAAATAATTACATGATTAATTGCCACTGTAATTTTTGGTTCTCTTCTTTCCTTCAGTCTCACTGAAACTAGCTCGTAGTCTTGGAATTAAGAAGAGGTGCTAATGGAGCTGGCCAAAATCAACATGAATTACAATAAGGCTAAGAGAAAGCAATCAGTATTTGTAAAAGCATAGTGCTGTGTTTTGAGATCTGCAGACTGTCATGACTGATCAGGGTCACTGAGGTTTTGAAATTCCCTTGGACTAAGTTAAGATGAAATGGAACCAAATGATCAGTTGAATTTGTATCCCACTGCAATACTCAGCCCAAGATGTGGAGTAGATCTATATACCTATACCTTATTAGCAATAAGCTATGATGACATGCCTTGCATTGCATTCAAATTTAACTTGAAAAGGGAGATAGAAAAAAAAGAGAGAGAGAGAAGAGATGAGATTAGATAGATAGGGAGAGTAAATCCAGATAACCACCATTGGCTCCAGCGTAGTCTCTGGTCTGGTAATATTTGGGTGGTGGGTGCATACCTGGCCATCAAGTTGTAGTCCTTTTTATTTATTGCAAAAAGTTTCAAGTACATGCCTGCAGTTTGCATGAATAGCATCACAGAATCGTAAAATGGTTTGAGTTGGAAGGGACCCTTAAAGGGACCATCTAATCCAACTCCCCTGCAATGAATAGGGACACCTACAGCTCCATCAGGTGCTCAGAGCCCTGTCCAGCCTGACCTTGAGTGTGTTCATGGACAGGGGATCCACCCTAGATCTTCTGGGCAACCTCTGCCGGTGCCTCACCATCCTTATTGTAAAAAACATCTTCCTTATATCCATCCTAAATCTTCCCTTCTTTAGTTTGAAACAATTTCTCCTTGTCCTGTCACAAGAGACTCTGCTAAAGAGACTGTTCCCTTCATTCTTATAGCTCCCCTTTAGATACTGAAAGGCCGCTCTTGGGTCTCCCTGGAGCCTTCTCTTCTCCAGGCTGAAAAGCCCCAGCTCTCTCAGCTTGTCCTTGCAGGATAGGTGTTCCATCCCTGGGATCATTTTTGCAGCCCTCTGTGGCAACTGAGGCATGGACACTGTTGCTAGTGCAGGACGAAGACCCTTTATTGTATGTGCTTGCAACCTCTTATACCCATGTAACAACTCCTTGGTCACATGTCCTAAGGTCTTTTGTTAGACAAAGTGGGGGGTTGGTCTTCGTTTTCCCACATCTCTCCCCTCTTTATTAGTTCGAACAACAAGCCCTTGATTGATCGCCTTATTAATTGTGGGTCTAAGGCACAATGTAATACAAGGAATACATACCAACAAGCATGCAAAAACCGAAAGACACATTCACTGTTATCTAAAACCTGTCAATGTTTTCTCCAGAAAGTGTTATCAGTGATGGCACACACATTGTTTGTCTTGAGGAATAATATTAACTCAAACAGTAATCTCAGTAAACTGGAAACATGTCTTGCTGTGACTAAACTCCCACACCAAAACCCAAACTCACTGTTGTTACAATCACACCCAAAGGACACTGTCATGGTAGCCTCCAAACAGTACAAAGCTTCTATCCAGTCATAATGAAATATCTTTAAACACAAACAACTTAAGATAAATTTTTTTAGCTCCACATTGCCTTCAAGAATTACACTGCCTCCCCTCATTTTGACAAAGGTGTATAAAGCTTGAAACCACCCATCGAACCAATCCCAGGAGGTTTCGACACATAGCTTATTTTGTGCTCAGAAGCAGATATACTTCTAAAATAAGGGATCACACATTTTGAACAGCAAGTCAGTTTCCCATTGTATACTCTTGATAACATGGCAAAAACTTAAAAATATTGCTATACATGAAGAATAATAAACCTGTGCTTAGGACACTTACACCAATTTCATTAAACTGCAGTTATTCTAAACAAGCTACTCAACAAAGTTATTTGGGAAGGATAATTTTACTATCACCATTTCTTTAAACAGTCATAAAGCAAATCATACAAAAATCCTAGTAGCCAAAAACATTAAAATTCTTGTAACAAATTTAACATCTTCTGTTACTGAGTTGCTAAGGGAAAAGAACAAGTTGACTGGGTGTAAGATTCCCTGAGGTAGTTGTCGCATTACTGGACGGTGGTTATTGGCTGCAGTATAACTGCACCAAGTAGATCCACAGCCCAGTTGCCTCCGTAAGCCTTCTCTGTAGAAGTGACTTGACTTCTTTTGCTGACGCCACCAATTCCTACCAATCCTGTTCGAGGGGGATGGTGTCTTGGCCTGTGGCGTTGGGAGTGTATTCTCTGTTGCCTTTTGTTGTGCAGCCTCTCTCCAAAAGCCCATCCACATCATGTATTGGGTACTTGTCAAAGTCAGTTGTGCCAAGGTCTTGCAATCACGAGGACTAAGAGTGTAACTTTTCAAATAGAGCCTAACAGATTACTGGTATAGGGGAAGCTGAGCCCGAATTCAAAGACCGCTTTCTGGAGCTCTTTTATTATTTGAACGCTTATGCCCTCCCAGCTGGGCCACCTATTAGGTTTGTAAATCACAGGGCAGACGAGAGCCGAATGCAATCTCTGAACCATGTCAAAGTCCCCCTCCCGCTCTGCCTCTTTGCGGATTGCACGCCAAATGTCACCCGGATCAGGGCTGTACAAGTCTGGTTCCTTCTTTGGACTCACTGGTCCGGGGTCCAAAGGTTCACTGTCCTTGTAATACAGCCCAACAGTCCTTGTAATACAGCCCTTGCAATACAGCCTTGTATTGCAGCCCTTTGCAGCAGCCCCCTCTACAGGAGGAGCAGTGGGCTCTATCGGCACAGTGGATTCTGCATGTTTTTTCAGCGACTCAAAAACCAATCTCCAGGCCCCAAAAGGTCTTTAGCCACAGGGTCAGAGCACGTAGCTGTGTCCCACAGCCTCACTCCTGCTTTGTCCCATGCTTCTGTGTCATAGATTGTAGCCCCATCTACTCCCTCTACGTTAGGAGAGAACCACACCAAAAGTCGCCTTAAATCAAAGCCTTCCACTTTAGTGTGGTGCTTCTGCAAAACCGCTTCCATTATTTTGCAAACCTCATTCCTGTTCTTTTGTTATGTTTGATCCCATTGTTCCCCGCTGCTCACCTCCATCCTGCAGAAGTGATTGTGGATGTGCAGCCTGGTCCCGCTTCCTTTCAGCGGCCCTGATTCCTGCTTTCTTTCAGCAGTTTCTAGGTCCCACTTAGTTTCAGCAGCCCTGGGATCTGCTTTCTTTCAGCAGTCCTGATTGCCACCGTTCAGCCTTGTAGCCAATTCTCTCCTGAGACTGACTCTGATACAGGGTCCCTGTTTGGGTGCTGTTTGTGTCAATTGAGGCACAGGCTCCGTTGCTAGTGCAGGATGAAGACCCTTTATTGTACGTGCTTACAACCTTTTATAGTCGCGTAACAACTCCTTGGTCACATGTCCTAAGGTCTTTTGTTAGTCAAAGTTGGGGATTGGTCTTTGTTTTCCCACAGCCCTCCTCTGGACACACTCCAACAGGTCTGTGCCTGTCTTGTACTGAGGACTCCACATCTGGACACAGTAGACCAGGTGAGGCCTCACCAGCACAGAGCAGAGGGGCAGGATCACCTCCCTCACCCTGCTGGCCATGCTTATTTTTATGCACCCAGGATGCAGTTGGCTTTCTGGGCTGTGATAGCACATTGCTGGCTCATGTCCAGCTGCCATCCACCAGTACCCCCGGCTCCTTTTCGGCAGGCTCCATCCTTACATCCCCCAGCTTGTACCGATAGTGGGGGTTGCCTCGACCTAGGTGTGAGATCTTGCACTTGGATTTATTGAACCTCATGAGGTTCACTTGGGCCCAGTGTTTGAACCTGTCTAGGTCTCTCTGGTTGATATCCCATCCCTTGGCCATGTTGACCACACCACACAGCTTGGTGTCATTCACATGCTTGCTGAGAGCGCACTCCATCCCACTGTCAGTGTCATTGATGAGGGTGTTAAGGAGCACCGGAGGGATACCACTTGTCACTGACTTTGCACTGGACAGCCTTACTCTCAGTGCTAAAGAGGTGTGAAAGGTCTGCAATTCTTCTGCCAGAACACAAAATAAACAACCAAAGAATGCCTCTGAACATCTCAGAGGGCGGTGTGTACCTATTTTTTTATGGAGGGAGAGTATATTAAAAGAATGTAAAGATTCCAAATTAATGTGGAGACAAAGAAATGCAAGAGTCAGCATTATCCCATGATATAAGGAAGTGGTTTATTTTAGAAGATAGGAGCTCTGGGGTGCAGAAGACACATAGTGTTAGGAAGTGGCTGTGGAGCCAATGGTACTACTTTTTGCTGTAGTGGGGTTAGGATAACCCAGCTCAGCAGTGCTATCTGAAAGGCAGCTTAATTTGCTTGATTGCACCCTCATGTGACCTTTCACAGGACCGTTAGTGGGAGTTGGCTGTTAGCTCAATGGTTGACAGAATTGTTTGCTGTTTGGTTTTGATGTTAAATAATGATCCAAAGAATTTGTGTCTCCACGACATTGAATGTAGAATTATACTTAGCAGGATTTGCTGGGATGTCATTGCTGAAGCATGTTATGCATTTGCACTAGACATGGGCTAGTGCTAACACTATTAAAGCCACAGGTGATCCACACAGAGATGGAAGCATAGGGTTAAACCTCAGAAGGTCAGAATTTCTGCTCATATGGGATCTTCAGTAAATGGAGAAAAAAGTTCAGAAGGATAAATTGCTTTTTTTTAAAAAAAAAAATTGCACATGCCTGAGTATATATACTATTTCTTAAAAGAAACATAAATAATATTTATTATATGGCAGTCTTGTTTACTTAGAGATTTGATCTTGCAGTGAGGTTTCCCCACTTCAGTGGGGTTCTCTCTCTGAGTTCTTCAGTTTCAGTAGTGATATTTGCTGCAAAGCCAAGCAGGTATTGAGGTGCCAAGTGTTGGTCCTTTCTTTTCTTCCTTTGCCTGTTCCCTTCACATTTCTGGTCAATAATGTTCAGTGGTGCTGAGCAAATACAGCTTGATCTTGAAATGCCAAGGGTTTTTTCTGGGCTGGAAGAAACTGTCCCTTGTTGGGAATCTGCATGGTAAGTTTTGCCATTTGCTGCTGGATGCTCAGTGAGCTGGTCCCACACCTCCCCTCCCCAGTCTCTGGAGGGGGCTGCATGTACCTGCGGTCATCCAGATATTAAGATGCAGTTTCTGAAGCTTCTTTTTTTTATATCTGCCACCCTCTTGCTTGCAGTTAAAGTCACACTTGACAGAAGAATCCTCTAGTGCAGAATTGACCACAGTAATCATTTTAGCAACAATCTGCTTTTGTCTGTGTAGTGTGATTATGTGCTGAAATTAATGTGCATTTTCCCTGCGACCCCCACTTCTCACTAAAAACCTTTTTTCATTACAATGCTTTATTGCTTTGTGTTCTTTAATCCCTAGGGCAGATTACTTGATAGCAGCAATTGATTCCTTAGGGTGCTCTCTCCCTTGTGGTTCAATGCTTAAGTCCTTCCTCATTTTGAGTGTTCATACATGCTGTTGTAGTCTAAACAGTCTCAACTCGGGGAATTTTAATTTAAGGTATTGCCGATTAACACAAACTTCTAATGGCTCATTTGGGAATTGAGAGAAGAGAAAATATGAAGAATTAAACAAGCACTAAAGTAACTGCTTGTTCCATTCTTAGTTTAGGACAACCCACCTCTCTCCTTCCGCATTCCTGGCCTTAGCTTGCCTTGCTTTAGCAAGTGTCCCAGCTGTGCTGGGCATCGCTGCAGGCATGGTTCTTCAAGCACCACGTGTACACTCATCACACACCTGTGCACATGCTGATGAGGCACTCCTGAAATTAATTGAGTGCATATGTGTGATTTAATTGGGTGTCAGTGCGTAAGGTGCTTGGGCACACGTGTGAAGTGGTGGGGCATTCGTGCAGAAGAGGATTGGGTACTCATGCATGAGCTGATGGGAAGAATGCAAGTTTAGGCTGCTATGCAGAGAGATCAGTATGGACTGAAATAGGTCTAGGTATAATTGTTCGGACTTGTCCTGGCACTGACATTTTCAAGCAGAGCTCAGACAGCTCCTGATGGGAGTTGTTGCCAGGGCAGCAGTGTGATGAAGCCCTGTTATTGATCACATCTTTCCTGTTCCTTTGGAACATTCACTTTACTTACTTAGAAAACTGAGACTAGTTCCTCCTTGTTTTACTTATTTTCTCTTAATTCTCTTCCTTTCCTCCCTTCCTTCATTGATAGTGATGGAGGGTCTCTTTTTTTTTCTTTCTTTCTCCCTTACTCTCTCCTTTTCTAAATACACCAAACTTGAATTCCCCTTTAGAAAACTTTCTGTACAAAAGGAAGTCTCATTCAACAATCAGATGCAGGGAACAGGATAAGGAAAATGAAAGACTTTAAAAGAAGTCTCTGATGCATATTTTCATCAGTGTCTGAATGTGCGTGACTACTTCAGGCTTGATATAGAAGAAATAAACTTTCATGTCCACTATTTATTGTCCAAGCTGTTTTTATAAAAATGGGGTATTTTCAAAAATACAAAAATTACAAAAATTGTAGCTCGGAGAGAAATGGTAGTGGGCTGGTTCACCTGAGCCACACCGAGAGAGGCCCTTGGTG
Source organism: Numida meleagris (assembly GCF_002078875.1). Taxonomy (NCBI): domain Eukaryota; kingdom Metazoa; phylum Chordata; class Aves; order Galliformes; family Numididae; genus Numida; species Numida meleagris. The sequence continues at coordinate 37,145,721 of NC_034413.1, read as the reverse complement.
CTTTGTCTGTGAGATGAAATCCCAGCTCTTGCAATAGGCAGTGTTGCCCCAGCCTTGTGCTGGTAGGCAGTGCAGTGGTATCAACGTTCTGTCCGCGGGTAGCCTGCCCATTCGGCTCGTGAGAAGTATGGGATCCATCAGTGGCGTCCCTAGAGAAAGTTCTGCCTTGGCCTGGTGGTGTAGTGAGCTCAACAACACACCTAGATCAGCGCTCTTCCTTTGAGGGGGGCTTAGGACATCTGCTGACCACCTGTTATTATTCCTACAGTCATTGTAAAGGGATGCACCATAAGGCTGTCTTTGTTATTCACTGCTAGTCCCTCATCTCCTCTTTCTCTCTTCTCCCTCCCTAGTGCTGCTGTGTTTCATTTCTTGTTTTCAACATTTGTTTTCCTGGTCATAAAATTCTCTGCTTTGGAGGCAGTTTGTAGTGTGGAACTCATGTAAATATGAGTTAATTGACAGATCGTTTTGTCTCCTCATTTCATGGGGGTGTGGAACTATCACTGCTCTGATTTCTGACTGTTTTGGCATTACAAAAGGGAAAAAGTTGGCAATTAATTTTTACCTTTTGTTGATCAGAGGAAGAGCTGTGCCACACAATATTTCTGTTGTGTCATAACCGTTTTTCAATATGAGCAAACTCCACAATATTTGGATTGTTAAAGTGTATGATTTTATTGCCAGTACACGCATAATTTAAGATGTATGAAATATTTGTCCTTTGGAAAGAGAAGGGCGGCTTGGAAACCCCATTTTGCATTTTCTCTCTAGTTGCAGGGTAGTATTTTGTCTTTGCCTATGTTTTCTTTGCTGAGCTAATGAGGGTGGGGACTGTGTAGGGCTGCAGGCAATTGCTTTGAGCTTTGAGCACTTTGAAGAGATTAGCCCCATTGATATTTCCTTCATCTTTGTTAGAGAGGAATGCATCCTTCCCTCGAGTGCAAGAAGATGGACAGCTATTTAACAGAGCCAGCCTTTTTCAAGTAGCTACTGTAGTACTGAATATTCCCATCTCACTTGCATGCATAGACCCAGCAGAAAAACAGTGTTCTGAAAGCCAGGACTGTGCCTCATTAGAGCAATATATTGACCTGTTCCGGATTTTTGTGAGGACCCCAGGTTGAATGGATTATTATCTGACTGGTGAAATGTTATTCTTCAAGGAGGAGCAACAGTTTCAGCTGTTCAGGCAGTCAGCCAAAACATGATGATGAGCAAATTGTTTGTTCCAGTAGTAAATGAAGGGAACGTCCACACGATTTTTGCCTTGTATTAAACTAACAGAAGCTGAAAGTAATTGGAGGTTTATGCATCCCAAGTGAGACATAGCTGATCAAAATTTTGATTTTCCAGCAGCTACCCACAAACTGAATTAAAAGGGTTTTCAACAGGTTGTTTTTTATAATCCCACTTAAACTAGACACAAGTTTTAAAATATGAATGTATTCAGCATCTCATTTCTAGCATTTACTGCTTTTATGGCTTTATTAGGTCTGTGTATTCTCTATTTATTGTTTATATTACTTCCAACTCACAGAGTGCTACAATTAGCAAATTCCCACTTCGAACATATTTACAGTGATTGAATGAGAAGTTGTTTCTTTCACTCAAATCACACAGCTCCATATCAAGCCTGGCTTAGATACAAGAGCTTCATCTCCTGATTAGCTTATTCCTGCAGACATTCAGGCTAAGGGCTCCTGAAGGTCATCACAGCCTCACAGCTATCCAGGTCTTGTGTTCTCAGTGAAACATCTCTATTATATCTAAAGAAGTGAATCAATACTGAATTCATCATTCATATCTATAATAAAAAGAAGAGATTCTTGAAGTAAGTTATTATATTGATCTAGTATTTGTGTGGACTTTCTGTATGTTAAACAAGCAGGCTAGAACAGTGATGGCATTCTCTGCCAAGGACTGGATGGATTGGGTAATATGTAAGGGAACAGCCATTTGCACCTTCATCGCTGTCCATTAATAACCAAGAGTCATTAGTTAGCTGGTAGCTTTGTGGATTGATCCAGAATTATGCAGAGAGTCATATATATGCTTATAAAAAGATGCAGTTGGACGTTTTGATTTAAAGGAAGCAAGTACTTAGGCAGAAGGAGACAGAATCCGTTCAGATTAGATACTGGAGAAAAAAATTAACAGTAGTTTAGGTAGTTTGGTCAATTTACCCACTGTTCCTGTTCTTTCTAGAAGGTGTTTTCATATAAAATGATCTTTAAACAGTCTATAACAAGAAGGAAGCAAGATTTAGCTGTCCACTTTTTTTGTGGTAAAAGCTGCTAGTCCAGGTTGAATTTGAACAGTATTCTTATAGTTACTTAGAAACTACATTTTTATCAAGCTTGCTGTTTTTTTTTTCAATATATACCTTTTAGAAGATAACGGAACTCCAAAGTAGAATTATTCACCTTTGATTTAGTAAACAGGTAACTCACTACGCATACCTGTATAGTAATTACCAAGAAATTTTCTGAATCCTTGGAATAGCTCTTCCACTTGGTAGATAAAATACATTCACAAACTAGCTTCCTTCATGGCTTTCAAAGTGGCATCTCTTCTCAAACAAAAGATCTTCTTTAAATTATGTATGCTGTCTATAGCCTTTTCTTGTTTTCACGTTATTGACAAATAGTCAGAGGAGCTAAAATGCCTAATCATCAATTGCAAGTGATCCATGAGGTTACGCAAAATAAATTGATTGGCAATATAATCTCCATACAGATGTTCTGGGAGTACCTGCTGTTTTTTATGAACCAGTCTGAGAGTCTTTGCTTTTGCAGGCCCATGTGGAAAAGGGTGAATCCAAGTCCAGGGCATCGGTGGTTATGCCATTGTCACTAACAACCATTAACTGCCAGCCTGTAACTGAGGCCTGTAGGCCAACAGAACAAACCGGCTGGCTTGAAACATTTGTCCCTCTGCTTCTCTCTTCAACTCTCAACAAGACACAGATTGGTATATTAAATGCCAACAAATGGGAATCTAGCAGAGTGACTTTCTAATCTGATGGATCCCCTCAAGCTGGCAAGCCAACTGCATTGGAAGTTCTTCAGCAGCAAACGTGGATTTGCTCTAGCCTATGCACACTGTCTATCAGATGGGCTTTTCAAGGGCTTCTGAGGACATGGGGCAAGGGGCAAGAATTGTAGCTTTGTCCCACAGCCGAAAGTGGGATGGATTTCCTTCTATGTAGAATCTTGTGTTTTAAATGGCCTGTTGTATTTGTCCGTGAAGGAAGAAGGACTGGGGCATCTGCAGTTCTTCTACAGATTGAAAGAATTTAAGGCTTGGGATAAAATTTCATTTAAATTGTGCTTATGCAAAACTCTTCCTTGGAGAAAATTGCCATGTTTGGATTAGATAACTGACCTAGGAGAGAGAGAGTGCAAGGTTTGCACATTCCATTTTTCGAGATGGATATTATTTCTGAAGTCTTCAAACTGCCCACAAAAATTGCCCGTCCTTTCATTAATGGGTGCGCAAGCAAATGCCTGGCCATTTCCAGGGCAGAAAGAAACTTTTGTGCTGAGATTTTTCAGCAACAAAATAAAGCATTTAATTCCCTTTCTTTTTCTGCAGCAAAATACTATGTATGATGGTGACTGAGAAAATACGACAAAGACAAAAAGAAACTCTGTGACCAGCCTCCAAAACCTGGCCTGGATGCTGAAACTGTTTGGTTTTTCCTCTTGGTTTAACTTTATTTCTCTGTCTGTCTGTCTCTCAACTTGCAGAAATGCGTTTTGTGTAGAGCTGTTTCTCCCTGAGTATCACAGGCTCTTGGGGAACGGGGGAAAATTTACTCACTTGTTGTTTTTCCCCTCTGAAATTGACTGAAAGAAACACCTGATGGAATCCCTTAATTCCTCCTAGAGTATTGCAAAGGAAGGAATGCCTCCCTGCCTTTGCTTCAAATCTCTTGATGATGCATTTGGATTTGTATACTGTGGGAATGATTGGATGTTTGTAGCATGTTTAACATCTTCATGCTGCCACTCTTCCATGCTTTTTTTCAGAGATGAAGAGTCCTTGTCTCTTTAGTCTCCTGCCTACAGAAGCCACTCCTCATCTTTCTTCATCCTTGTTATCCTTCTGTAAATCTCAGGTCAGGTGCATTCTTGTAGAAACATGGGAGAGGGACAGGGCATGTGTGATCTCTTCAGATATGCTGAAGTCTCAGTTTTAAATAGAAGCTTAATGAGGTTTCCTGGTTTTGTTCTGTTTTTATTTTTCCCCGTAAATCCTGACATTATATTAAGCTGATGTCTTCAAAGAAGTATCCACAGTGATGAACAGATTTCTGTCCTGAGTGACGAAGGGTAGCACACAGTCTGTTACTGACTTGGTGTGATTAAGGGTGTGTTTGTTCATTAGAGGCATTTTGAGTTTCCCAGAATCAGGTTACATCTGCTGTTCTCTCACTTAATCCCATAGTGTCTTGAGATCTTTCAGCAAGTCATTGAAATGTGCTGTCATCTTGAAAAACAAAAGTAATGTTCCACTATCAGTGAATTTCAATATTCACCTTCCCTCTCTTAAGAAAAAAACACACGTACATTATTATGCCGAGTAATACAAGTCCCAGAGTAGATGTCACATTCTTCTGGTAGTCCATTTCTGTTTTGTACTGGCCATGTGCTCTTGTAAAGCATTTTTACTTTTTTTTTTTTTACTTTCCACAGTGCCTTTGATACAGAGATTCTCAAAACCTTTGGGGAGTTAAGTCTCTTATGTCAGTCAGGTCACTCTTCCTCCTGTGCTTCCCAGCACCATCAAAGGACTGAAGCAGATTTCTGAGCTGTGGTTTCTCGCTATAAAAGCTCTGGTAACTCTTCACTATGGTGTGACATTTCTCCATGCGTCAACTAAATCTCTTCCTCATTGTACAAGTGAGTTTATTAGAGCTGTAAAGAAATCCACCTCACCAGCTGACAGTTTCCAAGCGCCTTTTGGAAGCTGCTGTAATGTTTGCTGCTGTGCATTCCTCTGACACACATGCAGTAGGTTTCCTACTTCAGTAACTGCTTTGGTTAGTTTTGTATTTAAGGTTTCATCAAACTCCTGTTTAAGTACTCTATGATTCTGGCAAGCATTTATCATTTTATTCTAAGATTTATGACTTCTCCATGTTAACAACAACAACAAAACAGCATGAGCAGGTATATCTCAGCATCCATCTCTTGGCATAGTTCTGCTTCCTGGCATGACTGAAGCTGGTTAGATTTGGCTGAAATAATGCACAAGTGACTTTCAAATCTGTAAGAGAGGAGGCTTTTGGTATGTGGAGCACCTCCCTTTGCATGATCTCGTCTTTGGCTGAATGGATGATTATTTGTGGTAGAGCGATGTGCAAGTGATTCCTTCAGCCAAAGGCATCTGTCTATAAAATACAGAGTGGTTTGGCTTCTTAGCTGGATGTGCATCTGTAGTCGGATGCTAAGATCAGGAGTTAACACTATCCTTGGAGTACAAGTGTAGTTGAATTTGAGAATTGGAATGTGCATCCCATAACAAAGCAGAATTTAAACATAGTCTATCAAATTCATTTTCTTCCCTGTCTTCCCTGCCAGAACTGCAGTAGCAGTTCATAGCAGCCTTTCAGTCAGGATAATCCCTTTCTGCATTCCTAACCGGAGACACAGCTGTCTACTTAAAACACTCCAATATTCAGTTATGTGTATTTGCCTGAAGAGGTCTTTCCTTGTATCAATAGAACTAGCCCTCGCTGTTTTATGTCCAGCATTTGCTTTCTTTGTTTTTAAATTGTGTATTCTTTTTCCTTTGATTTCATATAGCAGTGCCTGAATGACATTTGGAATCTCTTTTGGGCATTTTTTGTAGGGACTGTAATTAGTGATTAATATTTTAGCTGTGTTTGCAAGCTAAGTTTGAGCACTGGCGAAACACAGAGTTGCCTAGGGTCACGGGCTGATGGAGCAGTAGAATTGTGAGCTTCATTTAGGCAGATAAACCCTCTGAGTCACACCACAGGGACAGCAAATCCATGCCAGTGCTGGCCTCGCACAGGCTGTGGCCAAGAGGGCTCTTCCACATCCTCCCTGAGCAGCCTGTGTCAGCACTGAGTGAGCTGCCTGGCTCTTGGAGCACACAGCCTTCCTCTCACGGCTCTTGCGGCTGATGTGAAGTGTTACTGGGATCTGCCTTGTGATGCTGGTATCGTGATTGATCTAATGTTCTTGTAGTGTTTAATTATGAATTAATTATAACACATTTATTATCGATTTTTTTCTTAATATGTTTACGTAAATTAATAGACAACTCTAGTGCTTGATAGGACTGCTGGAATGGTAACACAAAATCAGGGGAAACAAGCTAAGCTTGAGTACAGTGAATGCTTCTTTTCTGGCATCAGTGCAAAACACAGGGAAAGGAAACAGGAATGGAAATCTATAAGAACCGTTCACACAGCCATTATTAAACGTTTCCTTAGTCAGAACTCCTCAGGAATGCTCTCCTAGAGTGTCACCCAAAGCCTTAGCTGGTCAGTAGGCCTGAAGTTTGGAGAGAAGACTGAATGGTGTTTGCTGGAAGCACTAAACACAACAGGCTCCCTGGTATCGGGAGCCTCGTGCAGCAGGTCCTCTGCAGACAGCCAGGGTTCAGAGGACCAGGGTTTGGAGGACCATCTCTCTTGAGCTCTGGGTAGCCGTTGTTGTAGCCCAGCCTCTCTAGCCTCACCCAGCTGCTGGCTGGCAGGCTCTCTGCTGTCTGTCCAGGACATTTGTCAGTGAAACCCACTGGGGACTCAGCTACAAAAGCAACATCTGGGTTGCTTTGTTTGTTAGGGATTCATTAGGTTGGACATCTCAACTCTGTGATGTTTTTCAAAGACCTTCACTGGAAGCTGTTTCATCCTATCTTAAATTTCCTCTACGTGCATGCTGCTGGCGGGGGCTCTTGAGGTTCCTTGTTTCAAACTTTTGTGCTATCCAGGGATACTGTTATGTATTTTATAATAAATCCTTTTCATTCATTGTTCATTTATTTTCAGTTAGCGTTTTCCTTTTACTGCTGTGGAAGCTCTTCTGTTCTTAGGTTTGATGTTCACTTCTGTGATTTGTCCTGATGTTCTCTGCAATTATAAGATTTAGTAGTGTTGAGGTGAACATCTAAATGATTCAGTGGAATGGATCCAAAGTGACATAAACAGGGTTGCTCGATAGATGAGAGCGCAATCATATCCATTAACACAGAGCTGACATTCACCTTATGTACAAGTGTATGCAGATTACAGTCCTTTGGCTCTGATTTGCTCTTCACTTATGTATTTACAGTCAGTTTGGGGTTTAGAGAGTGATGCTCTGAGGGTTAGACAAAGGTTTTATTACCAGAAATTACCCAGTTAGATGGTTTGTGGGTAACGATGAGGCAGAGGGACCATTATGGCCCTGCCACTATAGAATGGTAGATAGCATGACTCTACCTGCTGTGCTGTATGAACTGCTGCTCTTCATATACCTGCACTGGGGGTATGCTGAGCTGTATTTCACTGTGGTGTCCTCATTCTGTTCTTGTAATCAGTGGAGGAGAGGGGAGAACCTTACCCATTTCAGCCAGGCCATCTTCATGGAAACAAAACACTCACTGGCGCATCAGCTTAAGAGGAGGAACACCTGAGTGTTTGTTATACAGGATGTATGTGCAGTGTAGCCCTGTGACAATGGATACAAACATTGCTTTGTGACAGTGGATTAAGGCATTGCCCTTCCTCATGTATATCAGACCAGCAAAAGTAAAAACACATTTGTACGCTCAATGATTTGAAGGCAGCAAGCACACCCCACCCCATCTAATACTTCATATGTAATCTGCTTTGGTATTTCTAAGCAAAACAAATATTTCCAAAGGAGTTATCATGAACAGATGGGCTAACATTCGTAAAACAGGCAGTTCCCTTTTGAAGAGGTTTGTTTGGATAAAATGTATTGTTTCCATTGAGATTTAAACTACAGTTTGCTTTAATTATTTTTATATTTGGCCATTATACTGTGAGCATATGAAATGGGCAAAATGCTGAGAATAATTAGGCAGAGTGGTCCTGAATACGCTGGTGAATCTGAAAAACCATATATAAAAGAAAGCAGCTATCTGTGGAGCTGCCAATTCTACTTACATAAGCCCATCTGTTTACATCTTCTCCTGTTCCCTGAAGAAGAATACATCTTATGTGAAGAATTCCCACCAGGTCCCTTAGACATTTTATCATTCAAGGATGTTCTTCCTGTTTGTTCTCTCTTTTTCCTTTATAAGAAAAGATAGAATTAATATTTTCACTGCTGTCTCTTAGAACATTTACAAGACAAATGCTTGACAGCATATAAAATTACATGAATTTCTTCTCTTCTGAATCTGTAATGAATAAAAATGTTTGCAAACCACTTATATACACCTTTGACTCACAGTAGCTTAGTCTTTTCTTCTCTTAGTTCCCCACCATCCTTCTTTATTCTCATGTGAAGCCCTCCAACCATCTCTTGTTAAACCTAAAATATAGCTTGTTTTGTATCTAATTGATAATGTGGAAAGGCTGTTTGCTGTTTATCTGATATTACATGATAGATTATGAAACTTTTTTCAAAGAAGAAAAAGCTGTTCGTGAGCTTTAGGCTTTGTGTATCCCTGTATCCCCTAGACCTAGGAGTTTTGCAAGCACAGAACTCACGTTTTACTTCTGAGAAGCAGCAGATGTATGTTCCCTGGCTTATATTCCGTCCTCAGAACAACTTACCCAAATAACATCAGATATTAGCATGTGAGGGTTTTTTGATCTTTTTATTAAATCCTAGTATCAAAGTGGATTTATCCAGTCTCAAAGGTAAGTTGAGGGAGGATAGCTTTTGAAGATTATTTGAATTCCTTTCATTTGGTGGCCAAATCTTCTTCCTGCTCTATTGAACTTCCATAAATTGTTTTAGGATTCTTAGAACTCTTATGAGTTCCAACTTGTGATTCAGTTACCAAAGTGTAAATTCTTAACATAAACTGTAGTGGCATAACAAATGCAAAATAAAATGAGGTCAAGTCAAAAAGGAACAAATTCAATTAGTCCCTTCAAAGAAATCTTGATTTTGAGTTTTGAATTCTGAAGTTTCTTCTTCTTGCCAGCTTCCATGGAACTGAAAGAAGATAATTCATGTCACTTCCTACAGTTCCCAATCATTTTTGGTGGCTCAGGTGCTTGGAAGGCTTTCCTGCAGCCTGCTGCTCTCTGCCAGGTAGGTCATTCCATTCTGACCATGAAAATATGCTTTATATTTTGGACTTTACAGCAACTGAAGGCAGGAAGCACAGTGCAGTGCTCTTTCCATGTTTTATTCAGAGGGCTGTATTTTGGAAAAGCCACTCATTTTGTGTGCCTGGGTCGTTGGCATGTATCTAATGTGGAGAACATGGGCTCAGAGTCCTTTCCCAGATTCAAACATTGATACTCCCCAGCCTCTCCTAGCAGTGATTTCCCAGGATCTTCCGTACTTCATTGCTCATGCTAGGGCTTCTGCATCACTTGTGAGGAATTATTTTTTACCTCATATTTGACCCCTCTATCCTAAGCAGTGGCTATATGATAAGTAAGTAAATTATTCCATGGTTGCTTTGGAGATGGGAAAGAAATGGGCGGTAAGATGGCCATGAGTCAGGTATGGGATATGTTTTCACCATGATGACTTTTTGTGAGAGCTGGAGTAGGATGGAGCATGGACAAGACCTGCTGTCCAGCCTTTCTGTTCTTTTGATACTTCTGCGGAAGATGAGGCACTCCTCCCAGGACTGCTAGGCCGATTGATCTTGAACTGAAAACCTTTGGGATTTTGCATGTTAGCACATTTTTTCCCTGAAGGGCAAAAAAAGATTAGGCAGAAGGAGATGAGATTTTTAAGACCACTGAGGTTATAGACATTTGTCTCTGTACTTTTTGATTTGCCTAGGGGCTCTTCCGTACAGAGGAGACAGCAGACGATACCTGATGCTGATTAATGCTGGATTTCTCGTGCTGGCAGCAGCATGCTAAAGGCTTTGCTGGTGCCCGATGGGGCTGGCCTTGATTCCTCTGCTGCACTCATGCACCTTTTCATGGAGATCTTTATGGCTATGCATAAGGTTTATAATAGAAATATGTTTCTGTTTTGAATCTGAGTGGTACCTGAGTGTGTGGTGATGACATCTAAACTGTGTCAAGAAGTGGATTTACAGAAAGGAACAGTGGATAGACTACTGGGGGCTTTCTCCTCAGTAACCTACAGAAACTGAATTTCCATCAGAGACTTTGTAGTGGAGTTGTCATACTGCTGTGGCTTGCTTTTTGAGCAGTTGTTTGTTTTTTTGATTTTTAATAATATTTCTTTGCTGCGTTGACTTTTTCTTTGATGGGTATTTTTTATAAACAACATTAGTCTATTTTTTGCTTTGCTTATTGTAACAGGGGCTTTTCTAGGTAGATTTTCAGAATATATATATATATATATTATCTTTTTGGAACCTGGATGTACTATTTTCTAACTGTTTAGCAAAGTATTCCTCCCTACCTATCCAGCAATTCCAGCAATCCAAAGCAGGGATTAAAGGAAAAGTTTATATTTGAGAGTAGATCACAGCTAAAGAAATCCAGACCGCTGCTGGGATCTCTGTTGAGGCCTTTGAAGACGCAGCCGAAAACTCTTTTTAACTGCTTGGCTCTGTCAGCTACTAGGGGGTCATCATCTACTATTTCCAAATGGTTAGCAGATAAAGTCTTATGGGCTTGGAGTAAGCCCAATTGTATGGTGAGTCAATTTATGGAAAAGTATCTCTTGTATCAGTAGTTAAAATTTTATTACAGATGGCTCAGATACTGAGCTTGATTTATTCTTTATATCTTGGTTAGTGACATGAGTGAATTGTCTACAGAAAGGCCACGTTGTAGTTATTACAAAATAAAGGGCAAGTAGCAAAGGTAGTTGCTTCTTCGTGGCCCGTATCTATTCTCAATTTTCAGCAGCACAGAGAATGTGGAAATAAAACTAGACTTTTTTTAGGCTGTCGCGACAACTCTGCCACTTTTGATTATACCTAAGGAAGTGCTTGAAGGCAGCTATTTTAAATGTCTGTTATACATACCAAGACATTTTTTCACCTGCTGATAGTATATGACCTGATTTTATCCTTGTCTAAAACTATCAAGCGTTACTTTAAGTCATGCAAGGCAAAGCGAAGGAAGATCTCAATGATTTTAGTTTGGTTATATATTATCAGACTTGTTTAGAACAGAAAATTTCTTGCACTTCTGGAAGCTGAAAGCCTGTCATTTTCTGTGATACGCTCAACTAATTGCACTAAATCTACCTCAAGGAAAAAAAAATTCCTTAAAATCATATATAAAAACTCCTATATTCTCCATCATATTTTCTCACTTCCAAGGGGAAAATGCGTAGTGATCTAAGCAGAATCCTTTGTAGAATGCGTACTCTATTTTAAATGAAAACAAAGGATGTACTGGGATTATAAAATTAGGTATAAAATATTACACTTCATTTATTTTCATGATCTGCATAATGCAAGCCGTAATTTAGGATTACATTTTTTAAAGGACAGTCTTGATTTAAAAGTTATTAGGAATAGTGAAAAAATCATAGCTGAGCAAATTGTCATCTTCCATACTTAAATTCTTTTACATGTCCAGAATAAGATGAAATCTGTAGAATATCCTTGAATAACAACTGGTTATACCATTCCTCTTGTATACACGTTGCATAAGTGAGAAGTATTGCAGAAATAATTTGTTGAAGTCTTCTCCGGTTTCTCTTGACATTTGATAGAGTTCTCTTGACTTTTGGATTGCTAAGCTGGGGATCCTTGGATCAAATCCATTCTCTATCTTGACCTTTTAAAAATATCTGTGCTTTAAAGTTTGTAATATCAGATGTTGCAGGGGAAGGATGAAAAAACCGATTGAGTAATGATGAAGAAATCTGCCCAGAAGAAATCACACCCAGCTACTTGGGATTGACTCATGCACTGAAGTGTGAAGGTGTGCAAGTGATGCAATTTTTTAACCTTGTATTTTTAGAAAGAAATAAAATGATTGAATGGCATAATGTGACATTAGTGCCCGTATCAGTTAATAAAATAAATGTGATGCTATTATTCATTGTATTTTAAGAATAAAAATCATTGTCAGCATATGCATAAAATAGATGCGAATAATGGCAGAACCTATTAGGCTCTAACTTCAGAAATATCCTGCAATTATGCAACTTAAATTAGCAATCTTAACTTACCCATATATTTACATATTAATGGTCCTAAGTGATAATTGTAATTGTCTCTCATCATTGCTTCCTTTGCCCGTCATTTTTCAAATAAGAAATAGGAAATTCTATTAAGTAACTTTAATAGTTGAAAATTAATTTAAGGCAATATATCATCAATTAGCAAGCCCTTAACACGCTTCACTGTTTTTTCCCAGTGCTTACTTGAAGGAAAGAAAGGGTTAGTTATTTTCTGTATGCCTGAATGAGGGGATATCTTCTTATCACATGTGAGAGAAATAAAAAGTGAAGTCCATTGGATTTCCTGGCCTTGATCTGGTTCAGCTCTACACCATTCCTTCCCAAACAGTGCTCCTGATGCGTTCCCTTTGGTGCAGAAGGACAGACCCATGGCTGCACTGCCCTTCAGATCAAGATTAGGAAGCAGTGCTCACAGCTGGCCAATGGGTCTTCTGTCATCGAATCGACAAATTGAGCTAATGTAGAATAATAATGGGCGAAGTTGCTTCCAAGTGCTGATGACTAAAATACATTTTACACAGTGTGCTGCTCTCAGAAGGAAAAAAAATTACAAAAGCCATTAAAAGCTAAATGCCTCTTATTTGTCATGTCAGTGAGGCTATCAGCGTCTGTTACAGGACATTTATGATTTTTTGGACTGCAAATGTTACTGTTGTCCATAAAAGTGAGAAAGATTTTTGTTATTTCCTGAAATGCCAGCCATGTAAATAATGTTTCTTTTTTTTTCCCCCTTTTCTTCTTGAAAAGCCACAATTTAAGGTAGAAAGCGCTTATGCTGAAAAGCACTCACGTTGTGAGAAGTTGCTAATATTACGAGTGGTAGCGTTAAGTTTCCAATAATGGCACACAACGTAAAGACAGTTTGAAGAGAGCAGGTGTGCTATTTTCTCCTTTTTCTGTGAACTTCCTCTGGTTATCTGTGTAAATGTTACACTATTTTCCTCTTGGCTGTGTGATGCGTGGGGTCGGTAGAGCAGTACACGTCGCCTGGCAGAAGCTTCCAGTGCTCCTGTCTGTAGGCTTGAAAGATGAGCTGTGAATCAGAGCAGCCTGAGATCTGGAGCCAATAACGGGCTACACTGGTAGGATTTCAAGGTGTAATTAATCAGTTTTGGTATGAGAATTAGCTTCTCCATAGCTTGATTACTAAGATGAGAGCTGAGGGTGCTGTGCTGCCCTGCACAATAAGGGTGTAAAAGCCGGATGCACCCACGTGCTGCTCTGTAAACGTTGTCCTTGTGAGCTGTTCCATTTCTCTCTGCTATTTGCAGGACTTTGTTTTTCCTCTAATGGATGCTAATTAATTCCAATTCCATTGTCCTTTGGAAACTCTCCGAATCCCGGTTATTGCTAAGATTTAAACTGGCTGTAATCAACGGATTGATTGGGGAAAAGAATATCGGGCAGCAAGATTAGCACAACATAATGAGCCAACATATTGCTGCTGCCACCATGAATGATGACAGTGAGCAGAGAATATATTAAAGGGAGCAGAGACTTCCACTGTTTTGACCAAGTTTGTTAGACCAAGCAACGTCTCCAAAATTATGCCTGCTGGATAGGAAGTTGGTGAAAACCAGAGGCAAGCTGGCTATCGGTGTTTAGCTTCTGGGATCCACACTTGCAGAAGAGTGGTGTAACTGTCAGTGCAAAGCTTTATTCATAGGGACTTAAAGACAATTAACTTCACTCAACTGAGTTTTCTGGAAGGAAATAAACATCAAACTTCAGAATGAGAGTTTCTGATTTTTTTTAAATTTTTTTTTTTTTTTTTTTTTTTGCTCCTTATATTGCTTATTCACCATAGGAAGTATTTGCACATTGAAGATAGCTGTAAAACATTAAATTAGGCAAGTAAGCCTTATACATGGGAAAAAATTGAAAGTAAATTTAGCTTACCAAGTCCCATTTGAATTTATTTTCATATCTGAAAGTGGTTTAATGGTCACAATCAATAATGAAATTTTTGTAGTTTAGCTAGCTCTGTTCTTACAACTGGCATGTGCTCAATTCTTGCAGAGAATAGAGCTCTTCCTTCAGGTGTGAGGTGTGAAACCATAGAATCATCACAGAATGGCTTGGTTTGGAAGGGAGCTTAAAGCCCACGCAGTCCCAAGCCCCTGCCATGGGCTGGCTGCCCCCCCACCAGATGGGGCTGCTGAGGGCTCTTCCAGCACGGCCGTAAGCACCTCCAGGGATGGGAAACGCTCAGCTTCTCTGTGCCAGTGCCTCACCACCTTAAGATAAAGGAAGAGGACACAACTGGGGGCTTCAAGCCAAGAGGGGCTTTTTTTTTTCAGGGCAGCACAGTTCATAGCTCGGCATTCTGCTGCAGGACAGAGCGAGCAGTTCACACTTGTGCAAAATCACTGCTGCTTGAGGTTAGCAGGGTGGAAGCACTGGAATGAGGTTCACCCTCAGCTGGCAGAGGGGGATCTACGCATCCTAGTGATGAGTTGGTTGATGGGAGAAGAGCTGATGAGCTGCAGATCCTGGGGTAGCAGAAACTCTGTGGCAGAGCCTTCAGCAGCTTTGTCCTGGCCCTTGTCCATGTGGCCATGGAGACTGCAAGATCTTGTTCCCAAGGGCAGTACTTCTCTAAAGGAAAGTAAAAATTGGTATTCTGCTGTAGGTATTAAAGCAATGTATCTATGCAGTGTTTTCTCCCCTTGTCTCTACAGTATTTTCTCCAGCCCTGTCTTTGGCAGGAGCTTGTGGTCCCAGAGCCTCGCATGGATCTTTGGAGCACTGCCTTTGGAGGATGCTGTTTCTTTACCAAAAGGTGCCTTGTGGTAGGCAGGTGGGAACGGAAACTGCAGCAGGGGAGCCAGAGCTGCTGCCTTTCTCCTGAGTGCAATGAGCAGAAGCAGGGACCGATAACGGAGAGGGAGGAGAGGGATGTGGCACTGTTTATTGACTTCTGTGAAAGCTAAGCAATACAAGATCTGAAAGTGATTTTTTTGAAAGGGGAACAAATTGATTGCGAGGGAGTGGATAATTGATGCTGGAAGAAGGGAATTTGCATGTACAGCCGTCGTATGCACAAATAAAACATGTTTGCTAGCAACAGCAGACAGACATTTTGGGTATGCAAATGCAAGTTTGCATATACATGTGCGAGTGTTATGCATGCAGTAAATCTCTGCGCATACTTTCGAGGTTCATTTTGTGTCTCCGCTAATACAGAGCTATGCTGAGTGGAGTTTGACTGGGGAGGGGGGATCTGCACAGTACAAAAACAAGGAACATACTGTAATTATGTTGAGGCCACGCATTACAAGCAGGAAATGCAAAGTTATGATTACTATTAAAAGAGACCCAGGCATGCTAATTTATGGAAATGAGCAGTTTCAGGCATCGAACGAACTATGCTATGCACTGACATAAAATTCTGTTATAAAATTATCATTAAGGCATTTTCCTGTTTGTGGCCCCAAATTAAGTTTAATTTTTAAAGCTGCTTTTTTTCTGTGAGCTGCCCCTTCAAGAAAGGAAGCAAGGTGTTCGGTCTGCATGTATGGCTTCACAGGGGAGGCATGAACCCAAACTGTGGTGTTGGTGGCCAGAATGTCTGCCTTTTTGCTACTGGATTATTCAGCTTGTAATCTGGGGCTGCATTTGGCGCAGTGATGTGTAGCAGAGGGACACTTTCTTTTTTCTTTTGTGTTTCATTACTGTATCCACATTTAGATGGAAAATACTCAATGCAATATATTTAGGTATACGAATATATACAAAAGATGGTATATGGAGACGTAGGAAACCTAGAACCGAGGATGAAACTGAACTGCGTGACAACTTTCTCCCTTTGTTTGCTCAGAAAATAGAACTTCTCAGTTGAAGTAGTTAATTTCCTGTTGAGGAAACCCTTTAATCCCCTACACAACTTTTAGTGTCGTTTTTTTTTCTTGAAGCAAAAAGCAATTTTCCACGCAGCCCCAGTGTTGAAGTGATGAGTGCTGAAGGCCACAAGGCGCACGCTGGCTGTTCTTCAGCTTCCACTGACACTTCTTCCTGGAAATACAACCAAAGTGCCCCTTTTTTTCTTTTTTTTTTAACCATTAAGAAAGAAACATAGACACATTTTTGCTCTTACTTCTCTCTTTATGACATAGTTGTCACAACTTCGACTGGCAAAATGACTTTGACTTGGCATTAGCAGTAATAAAAACATATCACTTGAACGTCCCTGTGCAAGGTAACATTGGAAGGAGCTGAGAAGAAAGCTGCAATCTTCGCTTGTAGGATGCTAAGCCTCCTGTTGAAATTCAGGCGAGCGCCAGCATCTGCTTCCCGTCAGCTCTTTTGGAAAATCAAGACTGCATTCTTACACTCTTTTATTATAATTACTAAAAGCTTAATAAAACATTATGTGTTTTGGATGAAACTCTGGCCCCGCCGAAAACAAAGCTGGGAGTTTAACTTCTCTGAGGCCACCATTTACAATGCTGACTTTAATGAATCCCTGGAATATATTGCGTGCTATGAGGCTAGTGTGTACTATAGAAGAAGCCTCTACAACTTTCATTAGAGCAATTGGAGTATGTTTAGCACTCTGGTGAAATAAGAATAACACTTTTGAAATAACAAGTGCAGGATGTCAATTGATTTAATGGACGATAAGAGGTGACGCTTGCAATTGGGAGACTTTAGAAATCCAATTATTTCTATTAATACGCTCACATTAAAGAGCCATATTTCAGTGCTGTCCCATGCCTCGCTTGTCTTGCTGCCTGTTATCAAACTCAAGCCTTTAAAATCTCCTGTTTGCATTTTAATTGGCTTTGGGAATAAGCAGGAAGAGAATAACGGAAGTAAGTGGCAAAATAAAAGTGATGCTTTTGAAAATCTGGGCTCGTGTAACAGCGCATTTCTCACTAACATCAGCCCCTGTTCCTGACACACTGATGTCTGGGACATCTGAATCTTTCTTGTCTGTCATTTGAAGGAGGGGGCTTGAGCCTCCCTCCCTCCCCTGCTCATGTGTAAGGAAATGCAGAGCTTTTCAGCCTTGCAGCCCCTGGCTCAGGAGAGATCAAGTTTCTGCAGTGATGTGGTGTGCAGAAAAGTCTGGTTTTTTGCTTCCCTTTTTTTCCTTTCATCTACCACATACTCTCGCTGCACGTAAGAGACATAGCAGTGAATCCTGTAATCCTGTCTGTTGAATCCTGCTGTAGCCTTGGCTGAATCTCTGCTACGTGGTGCTCCCAAACTTGGTGGTGCCAAGCTGGGTGCAGTTTGTTGATGTGCTTACTGCATTACCTAATGTTAACAACATGACCTTAGTGAGACCTTTACAGAAAGGGTAAATCTGCAAAGTTTTGCTGCAGCCCAGCAGAAACTTCTTCACTCTGAGGGCAGTGGGGCCCTGGCACAGCTGCCCTGAGAACTGGGGGTGCCCCATCCCTGGGGATGATTGTTGCTATGGATGGGGTCCTGGGCGGCCTGAGCTGCTGGGGGCAAACCAACCCATGGCAGGGGGTGGGACTGGGTGGACTTCAAAGTCCCTGAGCCATTCTGTGATCCTACACCCAAAGTGAGGGAGTGAGTGGCAGCCCCAGGAGTGCTGTGTAGTTTTAGAAGGCAGATGTGTGTTGTTACAATGGGATCCTGCACATGAAGTTCTCCATGTGCTCCTTTCCTTGTGAGGAGAACGTCCCACACAAATTAACAGAACAAATTCACCCTGGTTCTGAAGGTGAAGCTGACTCTGACTGAGCTGCAGCCTCTTCCGGCAGCCCCAGCCCCTGCAGATGGCGAGATGGGTTAGTTATTTGGCACTGAACCTCAGAAGCCTCCCAGCAATTTAAATGTGGGTATGAATGGTTTCTGTTTTATTCAGAAGTTCCCACTCATGTGGCCTACTGCAAGGCTAGACTAAATTATTAATTTCTGGAGATCCTAATGGAAAGAGGGGAAGGGAATATTATTTAAATAACTCATTTGGAAACCAAAATGCCATCGAGGCATGCAGGTTTCCAATTTGGACTGAGCAAAGAATGATACATCAGCTGTTCTTTTTTAATTCCCTGTCACACTGTGTTCTTAAAGCACGAGTGGGATGCTCTCCAACTGCAGGTGGAGGGAATAGATTTATTTTGCGCTGAAAATAATGAACTTGTTTGTGTTTGGTTGAACATGGGGCTTTTGCATCAACTTTACATTATCTGACACATGGTCCTCAAGTGCAAAACACCTCTATTAGAATGTCAGAGCTCCAGTGGGAGCTGCTGAAGCAAAAGGCGCATTTGTGTTCAGAAATCAGGCAGCAGCCTGGTTGCGTTCAGCTGGGGCACTGCTCAGGGAGCACTGGCAGCGGTTTCTACCAAGGGACTCATGGAGCTGGGGTCCAGTCTCTCTGCTTTCACAGACAAGGACAGGGCGTGTAATCCCAACCATGCCTGACAAGGGAGTACATGGAAACACTTTTCTATTATATGCTAATGCGACATCTCCTAAAAGTCAATCCAGGGCCAGGCAGAGGCATCCTGATTTATTTGCATCATTTTGATATGTAGCTTTATGCTTTGCTTCAAGAAAAAAAAAAAAAGCCCAATCACTCCAATTTTAAATAGAATTCAGGATGAGTTTGGAATATTGCTGTTAATGTGAGTTCCAGAGGAAGAATTTGCTTCATTTTATTTATTCTTATGATGCTGCTTTAATATCAGAGAGCAATAACGCTTGAAATCATCTAAACAATTTTCTGGTTAGCACTTGAATCTATCAAGAAGAAACTGTCTATCTTAAATGAGCATAAAAAATCATTAATGTGTTTTCCTAAGGAAGCCAAAATCTGAGTTTTATATAAATTGTTTTGAAAGTTTAAGTAAACTTCAGAAGATCATACGGCTTAAGCTTAATAAGCATCGTGTAATGTAATTTCTAAAATGTGTGGGTTATAGAAGTTCAGCAACAAGATCTGATCTGCTGTGTTTTATTGAGCTAATGTATACAGATAGATATAAAGTGGATTCAAATTGCTTTTAAGTTTTAGGCGGATGTAATTCTGTCTGTCCTTGACAAAACCCTCAAGCTGTGCTCTTTTTACTTTGGGAGTAAAGGGGAAATCCCTCAAAACCCACTGGCCTCCTGTATCCCAGCACCCCCTGGGTGTGATGCTGAGCATCTCTGTGCTCTGCCTGGCTGATGCGTTCCTCCTAGTGCCCTGCAAAAGAAGGAGAATGGAGGACTGCTGCTTTCTGTGGAAGTGCTGCCCATCCCCTGCAGGATTCAGGTCCTCTGGCAGTCACTGTGAGTCCCCATTAGATTGATGCAGCGCTGTGCTGGGCTGCTCTCTCACCTTCCACCAATTACAGTGGCTGGTAGAAAAAAGGAAGAGAAGTAAGCTGCAGTAAATGGGAAAGAAAGTGAGGAAAATCTTGGCGTTTCCTAAGATTTAGGACACAGTCACAGTAAATCTTAAAACTTAATAAGAACCTGACCTTAGCACAAGAAAAACACTAGAAAAAGTCTCAGAAGACAAATAATTTGTGTGACTTCTCATTGATGACAGAAATGCTGACTCTTCATGTAGTTCATCTAGAGATACTGGTGAATCTTAATCTGTGGAATATGTACAAACACGCTTCTGAAATGCTCTGTTAACCACTTTTCTGTATTTAAACCAGAATATATTTGAAGCCTCACATACTCTTTCGTAACTATAATTTTATATGCTGCAAATGTGTACCTTAATAGAAAGTGGAAAATCATCTCAAAAACTGGGAATAAGACTTTGCATCCTCGAGTTTGTATAACAGACCTGAAGGCAGATTTCCATTCAGATGTTTACCAGTACAGTCAGATTCTGTTTTGTAAGCAGGCTTTTCCTCACCGCACATGGCAAGCATTAGCCATCTCTGTACTGAATGTAGCGGACTGTGCTTTTTTTTGTTAAGAGTTGTTTCTTCTTTGCTAGCATTTTTGTAGGTTAGACTTCTATATGCAAGGCTGCAGCATTGCTTCAGTGGTGGCAGGGCAAGTTCGGTCAGCCTGTTCTGTTGCTGCGCCCCTTCGATGTCAGGCTCTCCTATGGGATGTGTTACTGGTATGGTTTGTCCCAGGTGGGGGACGGTGACCCCACCACCACCCTGGGCAGCCTGTGCCAATGCCTCACCACTCTTTCAGAGAAGAAATTGTTCCTAATATCGAGCCTCAACCTCCCCTGGTGGTGGTGCAGCCCCACCAGTGCCAAGTACAGAGGGAGAAGTCCCATGCAGATCCAATGTCTTCCCTGCTCTCAAAGACAAGCTTAGGAGAATTCTAAATTGTCCCTGTGTCAGGGAATCTGTCAGAGTTACAGAGAAAGGAAAAGTGGCAGTGTGTTGGACAAGTCTCAGTGCTGTGAACCAAGCACAAATTACCTCCTTTTAAGACTGAGCTCCTCGGGGTTGGTGCAGGATTTTCTCATGGATTGAGTATGGGCACAATGCCTTCACTGTCTGCGTGGCACACAGCTGTGCCATAACTGACTCTAAGCCTGCTTCAAAATACTTCAGGTTTTCTTCAAGGTAACTCTGGAGGCTTACTCACTATCTCAGTTCCAGACTTTGGTTCCTAGGAAGGGTTTTACTTCCCTAAGGAGTTCCCAAAGCGCTTAGAGAGCTTTGCAAGTGGAACGTTGGGCTGGTAACTTCCTGAGAGCCAGCTGGAGTTATTCTGAGAGTGAGGACTGCAAGGCTTTTCCCCCACATCACTGATGCCTGGAACCAGTTGAAAACTTCTTCTGGGCACTTCTTATTCAATTGTATGTCATAGAAATATTGCCTGAAACATCTAAATGTTTAAAAAGACAGGAGTGTTTGAATTCCTATGGAATATGCGCTATGTCATGCAATAGTTTGTAATCTTAGTGGCTCTCCTTCTGATCTGACCACTTTCTTAGAATACAGTATACAGTTTTACCCTTCTTACTGGGAGCTGAAGTGATAACCATTCTTCCTGCTTCGGCGAAGGCTTCTTTAAAAGGCAGAATTGTGCTTTTGTTGTTTCTTGTCAGGCTTTAGGTACTTCAGAACACAGTTTCATCGGATGATGTGGTGAATTTGGTTTATTTTTATAAGAAGGAAGGGGGGGGGTTCATGCTAAAAGCGCACTTGTTTACACTTGAGGAAGCAGTTGCCAAATGGGGCGTGTTATTCACTGGCCTCCATTCAGGGACCTGGTGAGGACAGCACAGCAGCGCTCAGCACAGGCAGCATTTCTCTTCTGGGGCCAGAAGGAGCCGCTGCAGAAATATGGGAGTGCTAAGAGGCGTTAGCAGGGTGAAAGAGACCCTGAGGTACCAGGGGATGCACCGTCCCATGCCGGGCTGCCATCCTCAGGATTAATATAGCCAGGCACTAGGCTGTTTCCCAGTAGCTCTTCTGCAAAGCATCTGAAAAATGCGAGTGTTCAGCCCCACTTTCTGGAACCTTCTCAGCATGTAACTACCCACTGCCATGAGATTGCATCTGTTTTTAGGACTGTTTCTCTGGCTTCCAGAGAACAGATTTAACTGCACCTTTATTCAGTACAACTCTCAGGCTGCTGTGTGCATGCTCACAAGTGCAGTCTCCATGTCCCCTTTCAGCCTTCCTTTTCATGCACAAGAATTCCATGTTGTGAATCGGTTTGCATCTGCCCACCTCCTGGTCCAAGCTGGAGCATTTTTAAGTGCTCCTAACGTCCCCTTGCTCTGGGCATGGCCACATGAGGCTGTGAAAGCTGGGGAAAGCCACATCACCCCGAGCCTGCTGCCTCCTGAGCAGCACACACTGAGGGATGCTCCGGTTCTCCAGTAACCTGTATTTCCACACTTTGTTTCCGCATGAATTTTACAGTTCTAATCAAGCTGTAATTACCATAGATAGGATTTTACATGATGATTTTGTGACATGGATTCGCAGTATGCTTTTCCTTCTGTTTGAATTCTTATCCTTACTTTTGTGAAGATTTAAAAGAAGTGAGTTTGCTCGTTAACTCCCAGAGGGCTCAGTGGCAGTTGTTTGTGTTGGAGGATAGCAGATCGTAGAGCTGAACTGCAACGGTAATTTCTGTATTAGCAACGATGAAATATGACAGGTGGGATCAAATCTGGAACTTGCACAGCCTGAGAAACAGCACCTGGCCTGGAGGGCTTAGAGATGCATCCCCAGAAACTGTAGGTGTAGGATTACCTGTGGGAGTGGAAGCGGCACAGTCTGAGTAGGCAATACAGAGAAAGATGGGCAGAGAAATGTGTGCGGGTAACTTGTCCCAGGTTATATGGCAACATCTGATTGTCCCAATCTACTCTGCCCTTGCAAGGCCCCATCTGGAGTACTGTGTCCAAGCCTGGGGCCTGCAGTACAGGAGGGATGTGGAGCTGTTGGAGTGGGTCCAGAGGAGGGCCACAAAGATGATCAAAGGGCTGGAGCACCTCTCCTATGAGGAAAGATTGAGGGAGCTGGGTTTGTTCAGTCTGGAGAAGAGAAGGCTCTGGGGAGACCTCACTGTGGCTTTCCAGTACTTGAAGGGGACTTACAAGGAAGAGGGGGACCAACTTTTTACATGGTCTAATAGTAATGGGACAAGGGGGAATGGCTTTAAACTAAAAGAGGGGAAATTTAGGTTAGATGTTGGGAAGAAATTCTTTACTCAGAGGATGGTGAGGTGCTGGAAGAGGCTGCCCAGTATAGTTGTGGATGCCCCACCCTGTAGGTGCTCAAGGCCAGGTTGGATGGGGCCCTGGGCAGCCTGATCTGGTGGGTGGCAGCAGTGGCCACGATGGGGAGTTGGTGCTAAGCAATCCTTAAGTTCCTCTCCAGCCCAAGCCATGCTTTGATTCTCTGATCAGTACCAGGCAGTAGGCAGGCTGGGTGTCGCTCCCCCTGGCAGCAAGGGTCTGGGGGCCTGAGGTCACATTTCCCCTTTTATTGCAGAAGATACATTTTCAGGCCAAACAGAAAAACAGCAGATTTGGGGATACATTTTTGTTTCTGACTTTGTCTTTTTTTTGCGATGTATTCCACAGCGCCCTATTTTTAGAAGTGATGCATAGTGTCTGCATGCGTTACGGCAACTGGGCTCTCCGAGCCTTCACAGAATCACTCTTTATAGGTTGCTCAAAAAATGGTGACAAGCAGAGTGAAATGTTTCCCTGCACTAAGCTCCCTGCAGCTTCTTTTTACAACAATAGGACAAGTAATTGTAATGTAAATTATTCCAGTCCGCATAGTAACCCTATGTAGTACAGAAAAATGTTTCCAGATTCTCATGTTAGATATTGACTTTATCAGAGAAGGATCTTCTTGCTTTCTAAGAGTTTAAGAAGCAGGAGGTGCATGAATGAGAGACTGCGCTGAGGGTTTTTGCCAGCAGAAAGCCTAGCAGTGATAGTGGTGAGGGTCTGGAAGGGAGTGGCCCCGCACATCTCAGGCACAGCTTTCCCTCATCAGCACTGGCTGCAGTAATTGTGTTGCCTTGAATGAAATACCTCTTCTTTCCTTAAGCCTTTGAGGTGCAAACTACCTTATATCAGGGAATTTCTAATGAAAGTTGCCTCACTGTTGCTGAAAACCAGTGTGGTGGGAAGTTCTACCCCAGTATTTGGCATCTCTGAGGACAAAGATCTGTCAGAAACAGTTGCAGTGACATTGATCTTGCTTGAGATGACAGAAGGAGTAATGACCTCTTCAGCATCCCTCCAGCCCTGATTTCCGAGATGCTGAAATGCCTACTGGATTTCTGGGAGCCATGGGAAAGACATCTTGAGCAGCCCCCAGACCTCAGGCTGGAAGGCTGCTGCGTCGCATTAATGCTGACTGGCCCCAAACTAGTTCCACGTCCAACAGACGCCCGTAAGTCATTGCAACAGATGGACTCTGCTCTGTTCATTCACTGGCTCTTGAAGAAATGGCAAATGAGGCCATCGAAGTGTTCTTTCCAACGTTACAGCAGAAGCAAAAGGCAGTGTCTTGGGGTGGGAGCACGACTGCACTGCGGGGTGCTGCTGCTTTGCCCTGTCATGAGACTAGACAGGGAGGTTAGATTTTCTTCCCTTACATAGATCAGAAAGAGTTTTTGCCACTCTACGCATGCCAGCTAAAATACATGAGTACTTACTGGCAAATATCCAGCAAGATTTACAACGGGGTTCACTCTTAAATTATATGCAGCTTTCTACCTTTTCTCCTTGGCACTGCAGCTTAATTTTTTTAAGCAGTCGGTGAAGCTGATTACTGCCTTGTGTCATGGCTGTGGGGAATGCCCTGCCAAACAGCACCGCCATTGCAGGAGGGGAGTTGAGACTTGTCGACCCCGCTGAAATCTGGAGACCATGCAAGAGCGTGGCCTGTTGGGCTCCCTTTCTTTTCAGTCACATCATAATGGCTGTATGGGGCACAGAAAATGTGGTGGAGCAAAAAGCTAATGTTTTGACAGTGTAAAAGATCGATGGAGTAAAGGCATTACTCAGCAATTTGAAGATTTTCCTCGTTTAAATGCTGCCCTGCTCTCTGAGGCTTCTGATTTATGAAAGTGGATCTTAGAGTATTTTAGCGTAGTTCTAAGGGATAGCCTCTCAGAAGCTGGAAAATACAATAAGTCGGGACAATTTTAATAATTCCTTTTCCAGCAGTGATTGCTCTTTGCCCAACTGCAAATAAAACAAAAAAAAAGTTGATAAATTGAGAGAGAAACCAAAGTTATTATTTATTATTAAATGTTTTTTCATGTCTTTCATTTTAGTTATAAGCACCGATTGTTGGCAAGAGTGAAGGAGTTTCTAGTAGAGACAGGCTAAAACTAGACCACTTAAAATTAATGGTTACATCGCCAAAATATATATGTTTGAAACACTCTGCATCTGAAATGTTTGCAGATTGGTTTCCAAGTTGCACAGTAGAACTGCTATGGGATCTGATCACCGAACCATCGGTGAATGTGCAGAGCTGGAAATGTCTCCGAGGCTGTGGCATAATGTTTTGCAGTGGCACAGGATAACCCTCTCTGCTGAGCGGAATGCGGAGCAGTCTGAGAGCAGCATACGCCAAGAGAGTACTCACTTTGCAAAGTCAGATGGAAAATCCGCCCTTTTACACTGCTGCATTCCGAAGCAAGACACTGGGTTTGTGTGTGGCAGAATGTGCAGCACTTCTACTGCTATCAGGAGAAAAATAGTTGTTTTCAAAATTATATTAATATGTAATTATTTGACATAATGTGGGATTGTAAACCTAGTCGTTTCTTGTAATGCATGCTTGGATTTTATGAAGGTTTTAAAAATCTTTCACTCAAAATGATGAGGGGAGTCAGATGAAAGCAACTGCCAAAATGCTCAGAACTAAGTAGAAAATTTTGCCTCATTTTGCTGAGAGATTGCAGAGGTTTCCAAAGAGTTCTATCCGCAGTGCTATTAGAGGTGAAGTGGTGCAACCCAGCAGGATGGGATGTGGACTGCATTCCTTTTTTGTCTCTGGCTGTCTTGGTCTCTGAGATCTGCAAGTTCAGATCAAGGCTTGGCAGAGGAAATGAAGCTCCATCTGTTTTACTGAGCTAGTTTTGGCCATTAGGAACAGAGAACGCAGAAGTAAAAGACAGCTCTCCTGGGTGAGCTTGTTTACTTCTCTGTAATTGCAGGCAAACATGTCAGATAATCCTTCTTTATAAAATTGGCCTTCGAAATTATTAGCTTTTAAAAGACAGTTTCAGAACCTTACTCTCCAGAGAGCTAAAAACTTTATTCCAAGTTCCAGCCCCAAATTAAGTGTACCCTTTCTCCTCCTATGTATATTGCCCCTTCTCTCCTTGCTGGTATTTAAACTTCAGCAGAATTTGACTGAGCAGTCGTATCCTCTGTCAGCCTTTGTCTTGTCTCAGGGGTAGATAACTAAGGCTTTATATTGCCTTCTCAGATGATCGGCCCTTCAGCTCCCACACAAGACCCTTTCCTATACCAGGCTGAATGTATCTTTTCTGAACACCTGGAGCTGGAATTTGTGCGGGGCATTACAAATAAGCTTTTACCAGTGCCATACGATAGCACTAATATACCCCATCTCCTGCCTCAGTGTGATAGCAGAAGGGTGCATCACATGGATGTATATGGCTGTGTCACCTGGAGGGAGCATCATCACCCTATGACCACTCCATATATCTCCTGTGCCCTCAGTTTATAGCAG
The DNA here is from genome assembly GCF_002078875.1 of Numida meleagris. Lineage (NCBI taxonomy): Eukaryota > Metazoa > Chordata > Aves > Galliformes > Numididae > Numida > Numida meleagris. The sequence goes on along the minus strand of NC_034413.1, from coordinate 37,119,275 downwards.
AAATTGGTATTTATCTCCAGGACAAAATCTTGCTCTTCTTAGTGTCACAATTCATTTCATTTTTGTTCCTCCTGTACTTAATGTCAATCAGCTCTTCGTGTATGTGATCGCTATGCTTGTCAGTATGGTCACAGCCATCTAACTTCATGCCATTACTGTTTAATTAGTTTGAATCTTGTTTTTTGTGCCAAGATAACTGATGAAAATGCTAAATTAAATGAGTCTGTGGACCAGTCCTGGAGGCTTTGCATTAATAGCCTTCTTCCCATTTGGCGGTTTCTCTTTGACCACATCTTATTTTGTTGCCTTCATTGAGGACCCTGACCATATTACCGTGCACATATTAGGCCAGATTTTTAAGCTGTGATGTGTCCAGTTGGAAGAGTTACTGTGGGATCTACTTAAATATTACAATTATCTAATCTTACTTCAGTGAGAGGATATAATTAAACGTGCAAATTGTATTTCCTTCTTCCCTCTTTTCAAAACCTGGTGATAGTCACATGTCTTTTTCCTATAGCTTTTGAAATTCAATAAATCAAGAAATACACCTGGGTTTAGGGCTTGTTTATATTTTGTAGTTTCCTACTCAGCATTGTGTTTAACCATTCTTGGTTTATCTCTTGAGATTCATTTTAAAATCTGTAGCTGTCAAAAATATCTTTGTTTGATTTCTGCGGCATAAGTATCATTCTTGTATTCTCTTCTGCTCTCACTCTCTCATGTGCTGTTTTTCCCCATGTACTGATTTTTATCCAGAAATATTTGGAAGCCTAATTTATTTTGGCTTTGAAAAGCCGTTTCCATTTTCATTACCAGGTTTTATGATCCAGTCTTATATCTGTGCAGACTGACCTGGGGGTGGGGAACTGAAGTTTTGATCAAGCTGCCATGTTTCTTTTCATTTACATGTTCACTTTACAAGATAAGGTTGCCTTACCTATGGGCTCATGGCACAGAGGAATACATGCAATCTGATAAAGCTTGGGGGCTACCTTATATCTTAGTCTGAGACATACCTTTTTGGAGCATCACAAGTCCTCAGGGAGTGCACAGAGGGAGCAGTGGCTCTCCGTGCTTGCATCAGATAAAGGGAAAATAGGACTTGGCTTTTTGTCCTCTTCCACCCCTGCTGAAAGATGGGGAGAGTGCTTACCTCGGAGGCAATTTTGGGAAGACTTGAAACATCTGAGCCAACGATGTGCTGCTGACTCATAATCTTATCCTCTACTGTGGAGTTTTAATTGGGTTTTCTGTATGTTAAGGGTGTTCTTCTTTTCTGCAGTAAGTCACTCATAAAACTAGAACAAAATTATGGGTCTCCAGCGTTAATTAATGCACTTCCATTAGTAACCCTGATAAAGATGCTGATTAAGAGTATATAATTGCATTTAATCGGGAATTTTAAAATAATACCTCCTTGTTTAACTAATGTAAGCTTTATTAGTATGGCTACAGTGGTTACTGCATAGGCTAAATAAATCTCAGCTTCACAGACTATGTTGCATATATGTTCTGTACTGTTTGCGTCTGTTCAGCTGACCTTGTCATTTGTTATTCTCACTGCCAGCTAGTGCTTTTTCTATTTCAATGAACATTGTTTTTTTAACGTGAAATGCCACTGTGTTTTTTCTTTGGCAAGAGAATGTCAGTGTGTGTAGAGTAAGAGCTGTTCAGAGCACTTGCTAGCAGTTGGGGTATTAATCATTACTATGCTTTGCTGCTCACTATGAAATCCTCTCTTTAAAAACGTATCTTTATAGTAGGATTGAGCATGTAGGTTCAAAAGATTCACATTGTGACTTAGAACTTGTATTTCAGGTCAATGAAATCCACAGAACTGGCTGATACTCATGCGCTTAGAAGGCTGATATCTGTCCTCAACAAGCTAGGTCGTTTCCTTTTTCTTTAAAATAAAATAAAATTAAATTAAATTAAAAAAAAAAAAAAAAAGCAGCTACTTGTTCATTTGTCTTTGTTTGTGTGCTGAGCTCCTGGAAATGCCAAGCAGTGTACTGGTTAGTATGCACCTCCCACGGTGGCTCAGGGCAATACCTTAGAGCAGCTTCTCCAGGGACACCGATGGCCATCTTTGGTACATCAGTCTGAACACAGCTCCACTTCTCTGCAGCCTCTCAGAGGCTCAGCAGCTCCTAAGTAACGCCAAGCATTTCCTGTCCTTGTTGGATCTGCCTTTGTCCCAGATCTTAACCACACCGTGCCATGTTGCTGTATGACCCCAGGCATCCCGGAGTGGGTGTAGGCTGGGCAGATATTCAGTCTGTATCCACCATTAGCACCTCTGCCAGTCATATTGGGTGTTAAAGCTGGGAAAAGTTTTCTGTGTCACTCAGCAGTTTCCAAGTGACCTGAATCATTGTCTTAGAAGGCCCTTCTAAGCAATTCAGTGACCAGAACCGTGTGAGTTATGCCATGAAGAAACTGATGCATGTTTTTGCCTTTACATATCTAGTGATGTTGGTTGTCATAGCATGTGTTACATATGGTATCGCTCTATATGGCCTGGGATATTTGCGTGATCCACTCAATGGGATATATGTGATATTTATGATGACAGTAATTCTGCATTACGATTTCGTCTTTCTCATTACCTATTTATGAACTATGCAGAGTACAGTAACACTTCTAATAGACTTATCTGCCATCCATCTTTCCTACATCTTTATTCAGGCTGCTTCTTTAACGTCCCTTTTGGTACAAAAGCATGATAAAAAAGTAAATCTTCCTTATTTCTATTGAAAAAGTCCTCATTCCTTGACTTGTCCTTTTCTTTGGGTATTGATTAATATTCATGTCTTTGCCCAAAGCCTTCTTTTTCAGGTCAGTAATTCACTTTAAGGTACTGTTTATGTCCTCTGCAGTTTCTGGGTATAGATGTTTCTCTCATTTGAGAAAACAGATGAAACCATATTACACTTTCAATATGTGTAAGGTCAAACATTAAAAATTCCTTCTCTCCACTCACTGGAGATGAGCTACTTGGAGCATTTCTTTGTTCTGCTTCATACAGTCTTGTAAATCTCCCTGTGAAGGGCACTGTTATAAATCAGTAAATAAGCACCAAATTTGCAAAGCGTCTACCAGCACAAGTTGCAGAGCTGAACCACAGAGGCTGGCTCCTTTGCACACATTGCTAAGGGAGGCACTTTGTAGGTGACAGGTCTCCTTCCAGAGCAAGTGGCTGCCATTTCTTGACCCACACTGGTCTGTAAGCATTATGGGCACCATGACGTGACGGAGTTTCATCCTGTGCCTCCCACTAATACCACGGTAATGCGCAAACTGAGGTGGTACTGCCAGAGGAAAAGAAGTAACATTTCAAACAGAGCTTTTCTCCTTTATCATTCTTACAAATGAGCAGGACAATAATTTAGAGAATGTTTCAGTTCCTTGGTTGTTCCCTGGTGCACTTAATACTTTGCCTGTAAGTATTCAGGCTGCTTTAGAATGCACTTTTAGTTTATGTTCAACTGTTTCTTTAAGCATTCTCAGCTATACCTTATACTGTTTTTAGTTTCTGTCATGTGAAATGCTCAATAATGTCAGGAGGTTTCACTGCTGCATTTTAAAAATACCTTAAAATCAGTCTCTCACCAGCAGTCTCCATAAGTTGACAGCCTGCTCACACTTCTCCAACTTTCAAAACCCATGGATCAGCAGAAGGAATTATCAGTAATGCTGCCTTTCCCTCAGATTGGCATAACTGATGCACCATTGTGCCTCTTGAAATTTGTCCATCTTCAGAAGATTTATGTAGGAATTAAGTAGTACACTGACCCTGTGCATTCATGGAAGTGAATTTCCACCAGTAAGATTTTTTTTTCTCCATGAATAAAGGTTAAAACGTCAGAATTTAACTTACGGTCCTTGAAAAAGAGCATAATTGTTCTTCCTATGCAGTGTCCTACAGCATGACGTGTTCCTTACACCAGGGCAAATGGATGTAAAATATCATCATTCTGCTTTGACAGCATTTTGTTTCCCTTTGCAGCAGCACTTGATAACCTGACAGCAGAGAATCAGGACCTTTTAATTTTAATGAAAAACTGACCCAAGTTCTTACTCATGGAGTTACTCATCATGGTAATTTATAGGTCACATCCTACCCACATAGAAAACTAGGATGCTTGATAGAGCAAGAAAAACTGACTTTGCATCCTTGAGTACTTCAGAGAACTTATTGTGATAAATGGGTTTAATTAATTTAAATATTGTTAGAGGGTCAGATGAAGCAGTGTTGTACAGTGATACGAGAAGAAACTACAGAGATCTGTGATCTCTTCATTTGTCATGTCTTTTGACATGCTAGCACACAGTGGAGCATGCAGAAAGGATCTGGCCATCACAAACATTCCTAAAACACATTTTATTTCAGAATGATTGGTCATGTATTGTTTCTTGTGTATTGCTGTAACAACTTTGTGCTGGCTTCTATTCAGTAGGTCACCATTAGAATTACATAGTTGATGTGAAATTGCAGTGGTCCACTAGCAAGTTGGAGACCTTAGCATAGTACTTTTATAGGAAGTACATTAAAAAAACCTGTTAACAATTGTATCACATAGCTGACTGGCAACCCAGAACTGTATGTTACTCTGCTACATAAACTAACATTCCCTCCAGACATCCTTCTGGGTGTAATTCTGTTGAAACAGAGTGGAATTTAACACAAATTTCATGTTTCCATAAGCTTTGTAGCACAGATTGCTCAGTGTAAGCTGGCATATCCTTATTTTACAGCTGACCTCAACTGTTCTTTGAAATAGCTGTTATCAAAATGAATTGACCATGTTCCATTTCTGGTGGCTCCTTGTTCTTCCCACTGACTCCTGGGATCATGATGGGCTCTGGAACAAGCAATTTGCAATTTTGAATGGGGTATTGTGGTCACTGGAGGTTTCACATCCCTTCCAGCTCTGGTGAAGTCAGTGTCCCCAGAAGGTCAGCGAGGTGGATTTGTGCTGTTGACTCTTGATCCATTCAGTATGAAAACTCATGTGAGTGGAGCCCCCGTAGCTGTACAGGTATAATCTGGAAGACTGCAGTGCTTCCGCTGTGTCTTCTGTGTTGCTAAAACAGAAAAATTAACAGTACAGAAATTGGCCCTGACTCTGAGGACATCCCAAGGCTATGCCAGCAAATCGAGCTGTATTGCCATCACTACGGCTCATACCTGTAGTCCAGTCACTGGCTTGGTGCGTAATGCAGTTGAGAAAGTACCTGTCACCATTCACTACAGTAGCACCAGGCCCCCAGTTTTGGCTTGCCCCTCTTTCCATCAAACATTTCCTGCATGACTCTTGTTTTCTGGGGCAAAGAGAAGCTATCTTAGGAAACAGCACATTCAGCATGGGCCTGCTGCAGTTTCCTTCTGCAGAGGGAGTTTGCTGTGTGCCCCTTCATGAGATATCTGAGTCCGTGTGTTCCCAGGCTGAAAAGTCAACCCCATTTTGACCCTCTGAAATACTATGCAGCCCATAGCATACATAGATGTAAACTAACTAAATCATTGGTTAGATAGTCGTAACCAAAGGGTTGTTGACAGTGGCTCTGTGTCCCAGCGGAGGCTGGGCCCCCAGTACAGGAACGTTTTACATAGTCTGATAGTGATAGAACAAGGGGGAATGGCTTAAAACTGAAAGAGGAAAGATTTAGATTAGATGTTAGGAATAAATTCTTTATTCAGAGGATGATGAAGTGATGGAACAGGCAACCCAGACTGTGGGTGCCCCATCTCTGGAGGTGCTCAAGGCCAGGTTGGATGGGGCCCTGGGCAGCCTGAGCTGGTGGGGAGCAGCCAGCCCATGGCAGGGAGTTGGAACTAGATGAACTTTAAAGTCCCCTCCAACCAAAGTTCTTCTATGATTCTATGAAGGAATTAGCTAATTGAGAAAAATAAGATGATAGAAAGCTTATGGAACAAATGGTCCATCGTTAATTAGCATTAAAACCCAACAAATAATTACAATTTTTTTTCTGAACTATTCTTCACCTTTCTATTAATGCTTTTCAGCTTTAATTTATATCCACCACATAAATATTTTAACGTTACAAAAAAAGTCTATCTTAGGTATACCTGCTTGCTTGATGACTGGGATGTTTCGTTTCCCTTCCTTTTAATTCATCTGGCAGCTGAAAAGGCATAACACCATCCCGTGACTATGAGTAGACAGGAGTGAAATCAGCCAGGAGCTCAAAGGATTTCTCTGTCCAGTTTTTGATGGAAGTCCTACTAATGCTAGTGCAATATGGCCAGCTACTGAGAACACAATGAGGGAGAAAGGATTCCTTGAAAATATTTGCTAAAATCTCCTGAAGAATCTCTTTCAATGACATGAAGAAATGAAGCAGCATCAAGGACATTTCAGTAGCTTCCTTTATTAAATGAAAGTAATTTAGTAAAAAAATTCTCCTGAAATGTCACCACAAGACAAATTTAATGTATGGAAGAAAAAGTTGCATGAAATTCAGAACTTTAATTTACTATTAATTAACTTCCAAACACAACTAAGTGGATTTAATTGGCGCTGTGGCTGGAAGTTTACTTGCAAAATTGTAACTAATGAATGGAATGGTTTTGATCAGGGGTGGCATACAGTTTCTCAAATTTTTCATTATAGATCTGCAACAATGTGATGAGAGATGACCATGCATCTGATTTCTGGGTTATTCTCTCTGTACACAGAAGAATATAATTTACTTATTTAAATTGTAGATACTGAAAGTAGTTTGTGCCCAAAGAAAGAAAGGTTTTGAGATGAAATAGTTTATCACAGCTGTTCTTCACTTGTGTGACTAACTTAGGGATGTTGCAGTATTTGACTCTATTATTTGTCTCTACTGCCTACTCAGTCCAGGACATTAAGTCTGCAGGGTATCACGTGTATAGGATGTGGCCTTGGAGCTGACTTCTGTCACTCGTCTGTCTAGCTGTAGCAGCTATTGGAGAAATTTGCCATTTTTTACTACTGTCATCTAGGGGAAGGGGAAGAAATAGGTCCATTTCTGTCTCCCACCCCCAGTGCTATGTGAATCAGATTTTCTAGTAGTGTTAGTGTCCTCATGCTCTTGATGCACCATGAAGAGCAACTGCTTTTTTCTGGATTGCTCAGCGACAGCCATTCAAGTACATACTGATATTTTCATCTAAAGTGCTTGGACGTCTTGGACATTGATGAAAAGCCTGCCAGCATATTTGACTATCTTTAAGTTCAGGCTGTACTTTAGGGAGAAATCAAAGAGACAGAAGTTAAGGGAGTCTGAAGAGTGATGCTAAAGGGCACATGCTGAGTAGAGCTGCCTGCGATCTGCCTAATGATCATGAGTCCACCTCCTTTTGAAACAATCAACATGACTTTTATGCCTTCTGGATTTAGGGTAGATGTTCTTGTGGCCGTCTGTATAGTGTGCCTTAATTGCCATTCCATTACTAGCCTGAAGGAAAAATGTGCAGAAACTTGGCATTTGTGTAAAATGTGCATATGTTTTGAAAAACAATGTTTGTAATCTGTCATGGTAACAACTCACGTAAAATTCAGGGTTCACAGGAGCGAAGAAGTGCAGAAGTAACTGCATGGGATAGTAAACTTCTTTGAATTAATCTAGCTTTCTTTATCTTTAGGTAGGAAATGGAGATTTTTGAAGTTACAGCCAGTTACATTGTATAATCCCTTCTAAAGGAATGTAAATAAGCAAAGTAATGTTTTTCATTTGGAGTACTTTTTCCTAATCTAAGAGGATATTGATGTGCCAGTTCAGAGCTTGATATAGCATGTATCCAGGGAAGAGTATTCTTTTTAATTAACATACTCTGGAAAACATAAAGTTGAGTGTGCGTATTTACAAGATGTGGATTGCTTTGTCTTACTGTGCAGGTGAGGGAAATCCGATGGTTTGAGTAAATGGGAATGAATGAATGATGGAGGATTCCCAGGCCTGTGAAGCTGCTGGTGTGGGCTGCCTACAATTTTGACACACTACAATTTTCAAAGATTTGGCATGGCTTGAAAGACAGGGGCATGAAATAGGAACTAGTAAGTCAAAACTAGGAAGCAAAATTTTGATCAGTGACATTTGCAGTGACGTTACAGCTGTAGCAGCAGGACGCCAGTTGCTTCTCTTGCACAGGTGACAAAGGTATGAATGCAGAAATAAGTGATGGTTCAAGTTTCAGAGAAATACCCTGTGTCCTTCAGCTGATTTTGTATCTAAATGAATACATTAATTCAATGCATCATTGTCTCTGGATGTGTGAGAGAGCAGGAAAGGATGGCTTGTTTTAATGATGGTGGCTGTGTTTTCAAGCTGTGCTTGCTTTAAATTCTTGTGAGGCTTCACATGGTTGCTCGTAGGATTGTACTACCTCACAGCAAACAATAGTTTAGGTTTAAACGTTTCCATTTAAGCAAAATAAGCATTACCTTCAGCGTTTTGGTTTATATGGTTGCCTATGGGCAAATGCTTCTATCTCGGCTGTTCAGCAGCCTCTGCTCTGTGACTCCTGCACATTGCATATGCCTGCTTCGCATTTCTCAGCACGTTATTGCACTTGGGGTCTGGTGTCCTTTCCTTCGTTCAGAGAGGAACTGTGAAAATCAGTACGAAACTCAAGGTTCTTGGATGCTGTGCTAGTGGCCATGTGAGCCCCAGGGTAGACTATGGGAATTTTGGAGCCTGTGGCTCTACTCAGTACCTTGGAATAATGTCCTTGGCATCTGTCCTGCCACTCTCAGTGGACTTAACCTTGACTCAATGGACTTGCAAACAAGGGCATCAGAATTTGTCTTCCAATAAGCAGAAAACACTTCCAAACTCAGGTATCTAGGGCATATTTTTTTATTCAGCTTTTAAGCGTTTATTTTTAGATGGCATGGCTCCACTTGATAGCAGAGTGTGAATTTAAATGTTGTAAAGCAATATAAATGGCCATTAAGTTAGGAAGCACAGTATGACCTTTTTTGAAATATTATGCCAAACATTGTGTTTGCTTTGTGAGCTAAGTGGAACTTCTGGAAGGCTGCTGCTGCTGAAAGGCACTGGCTGGGTCTCTGGGGACGGAGCACATTATTACAAGATGAATCCAGGGATCTGACAGAAATAACAAAACAAAGCTGTAAAACTGGGAAAGATTTTAACAGGAAGAAATTTGGATTGATTGCAGTGACTTTTGTATGCCTTATTTTTCCAGAACACAACAAATGCCTTTTTTCTAACATAACTTTCCAGCTTTAGAGGTGTGCTAGCAAATCCTGAAGGATGCTATGAAGAGGGACTGTGAGAGAGCATTTGTGCAAACCTGCCAAATATTTCTGCACGTTCATTATTCATGTTTTGGCTGTGATTATTAAATATTAGAGCAGCAATTAAGAGCCCCATCCGGTGCTGATGTCCCAGTATTCTTCGCAGTTGCCTGACTTTGTAAGGGACATCACCATCAGAAAACAAAATGGGATCAGTAATTAGCCATGGCTGCTGTTTTATTTAGAACAGGAAGGAAGCATTCAAAGCAGAACTGCAATCCAACTCCAGTCACTTAGCTTACAAGCCCCTTCTCTATCTCTTCTTTGGTTTACGTTTCAACATAGGCAATAGGTCTGCTCTGCAGGGCCAGCAGCAGAGAGCTCAGTACAGTGTCCCGTATTTATACATACAGAAGACAAGTACGTAGTTTGCAGCTCAGCCCCAAACTGGCTTTGAATCCTGGCTTTGTGCTTGATGTGTCACAGATAAATGGAGCAGTTTACGTGCTTCCACTGTGGCCAGCTGGAGCAAACCTCCATAAGATTTGTGAGCACAGGGCAAATATTTGCCAGTTGCCCCAAAAAGCTGTGTAAGGAGCCATCCGGGAACAGGCAAATCAAGGATATAACCATTTTCAGTCTGCAGGAATATGTGGTTTAAGCCCGTGGTTCTCAGCTGGAGAGATGCGTCTCCCTCGGGAGGCATCCCAGCTATAAAGGTTAGGCACATTCTGTATTGCAGGAAAACTGCAGAGTGAACAAATTCAGCCTTCAATTTGAAGACCTTTTATAACACCTTTTTCCTCACCACTTCACAGAAGGTACAAAACCTTATATTTTTCAAGTGCGTCTGGCATCAAAATTAGCTTTTCCCCTTTAGTAGGCTCGGCATTGCCATGTGTCTCAGTAAGCTTTTCAGTTCATGCATACATAATCCCTGCACTACAAATGTAATGTGGTCTTATTTGCATCTGTTCTTGTTGCGTGAAACTCTTAGACCAGCAGTAGGATTTTAAATCTTCTTTTTATTCTCCTGAGTACTCTTTTTGCTCTACCTGGGTTTGAAAGAAGTTGAAATTTCAGGTTGAAATAAGTCCAAGGGCTTGCCTTCGTACAGCATAGCTTAAATCTTCAAAACACCACTTCTTGAATGAAATCGCGGAGGAGGATAATTACGCATCTACTGTGAAAGACCTTGCTGAATTATTTTAGAAGGGTGATAATGCTTCTGTCTGAATCAGGAGGCAAAGCTGGTTAAGCTTTGCCAGACAACCAGACAGCTAACAAGTCTTTTGCATTAGCAGGCAGTCACAGCATCAGGTAACCTTCTTGTATTACACAATCAGTCTTCCCAGCACTCACATAATGATGATACCAGGTTATACGAACGTTTTTCCCATGTTCAAGGCAAGAGGAACAACAAGTAACTTATGTAGAGCTGTCCCAGTCACAACATAGACTCAACCACCAGTGATGGTGAGACTCCAGAGCAGCAAGCACAGCACATAGAATTTTGCCACATAGCTGAGGCACTGCCGGATGTTTCCGGAGGCAGCAGTGCAACACTGCCAGGCTGGGAATGTGTCCTGCCCACACAGTGCCATGGCAGCTTTGAGGTTTGCAAGCTAATGATGTTTTTGGCGCAGTTTTAGCTGTAGACCAAATCCTTTCTAATGATGAGTTCTGAAATGCAATTTTAATAATAACATTTTTCACTTACATGATGTAGCACTTTTCCAAGCACTTAGGAATTATTACCAAAGTCTCAAAATACATCCTTAGGGCAAGTTTAGTTCCAGCAGTTACTCAAGTTGAGAAACGGAAGCACAGGGGTTTCAATAACTTGACAATTGTTGCAGAAGTGTTTGTGGTGCAGCTGAATGGCATTCCTGGACCCTTGCTGCCTACACGGGGTCACACAGTTTCTCTGTACCACACTGAGGCACCGTCCTCGCTCACTGTCCTTCATTGTCTTCTTTTAACGAAACCAATCTTCTAGAGACTGATTTTTGCTTCTTTCTCTTTGTATTTATCTTTTAAAATACATTTCTTCAGGTACTGTTTAAGTTGTAAAGGCCATTTGTTTCAGAACATGTTTCTTAATTGCATGCTTCCAGTTAAGACTGCTCCTAGCTCTGGTAATGAGAGCGCATCAATCATCTGTCAAACCATGGCAGAATTCTGAATTATGAAGCACATTATATATAAGCAGACTGCAAGTACTTATTTGGGAAAAATAAAAAGAATAATTATGTGCATTGCCTTAAACAGTTGGACCTGTGTCCTCAGGTGATGTAAATCGCCATAGCAACGTTGAATTTGGTGAATCTCACTTTTGTGCAAATGAAATCTATTCTATTCTTCATTTTCTCTTCACCCCTTGAAGACTTCAACAGCTGTTCCTATCTTCTGTGCCCTTTCCCTCATCCCCCTAACTTCTTCTCCCCCTTCATTACGTCCTGGATCATTCCCACCAAACTCTCCCACCCAGGCCCTCCCATCATTAGCAGGGGCATCCTTACAGCTACAGGCGATGCTCCTTTCAAAACCAGCTGCCTTTGCTGACCTGAAAGTCCAGATGCCTTCCAGTAGCATCTCCACCTTCTGCTGCTCATTCCTTTCAACTCTTGTTGCACTCTTTTGTTTTGTGTTCTCTTGTCCTCCCATTTGGCTCTCTACCCACACACTTTAGAGAGTACTCTCAGCATGATTTCTTGTTTCTCGTGATTTGTGCTCTTTTCAGCCTGGATGCTTAAGGAAATAAAGCTTATATAATTAGTCCATCTGTTGGGACCTCCCTGTGTTTGTCAGTCCGCCTTTAATAACCTGCTCGCTAATTGCAACTAAACCAGAAGAAGGGGCAGCTCAGCAGGAGGTACCAAGTCCCCATGGTTTCCTGAAATGAAGTGGCTGGGGAGACGACAGGGAGCGTGAGTGCTCTGTGGAGGAACAGGGAGCAGAGTTCAGCCCTTGTGCATTGCATGTGGCAGAAACTGGCTGCCCAGAGATAACCACTCTGCAGCTCAGTGCTGCTTCTCGTCTGCTCTGACCAAGGGAGTGGAACAAGGCCATTGTGGCAAGGAGGGCAGAGCAGAAGGTTCAAATCTATCCCATACTGGACAGCATTAATACCATGGATCCCAGCACTGTGTTTTTAATTCTTCAAGCCCCTTGTTCTGTTTGATTTTCCTTTGGATTTCCTCTCCTTCCTTTTCCCTTCTCCACATGTTTTTTTCTCTCAGGTTTTCCTCTTTCCTTCTTTTTCTGTCTTTCCCTTCCGCGTCCTCATCCTCCCTTCATGAATTCCTTTTCTCCTAAGGAATGCCTCAGCAGTGATTTCAGCCTTGCCTTTCATCCTGCACTCCCCCACATCCTCTCGTTACTGCTAATTGCGCTCCCTTCCTGGACTGACACCACTTCCCGAGAGGAAGGAGAACTGCTGTAATGATTGGTGGCAGCAATGTCTTAACCATCTTCTTAGAGCACAAACACTGTCACAGTGTTTGAAAAGCTACATTAATTGAACATAGATTTGTTCAGGCTGCTTATTGAATGGATTTCCCTTGTGCCTGGCTTGTGTTACAGCTTATTTTAGCTATAGACTGAATCCAAACAATAGTCATTACTCCGGCCAACATCTGCCTCTCCGGACGCCATCCCCCACTTGATTTAGGGGCAGAAGACCTTGCTATGCACCAGCTGTCATTCAAGCAATCATGAACACCAACAATTGTATACTGAGTCTAATGCTGGGTTATCGAACCATGGGATGGAATGAAAAGGTTTTCATTGACTGGATATTTACTTCAGATCATCTTCTACGAGGAGATACTTCTGCTACATACACAGCAGTGTGGGGATGTGGGTTATGCCAGGGTTGGGGCCAGGACTGCTAAAGGGACGGGAAAGGAGGAGATGTCACACCAAGCCCTCAGCCCCTTTTCCACAGCTTATACTGCAGCCCAGTGATTTGTGGAGAGCTGGTTCCATTGGTAACGTCAGTCAGGATGTGGCTGTTTGCTCATCCACAGGCAACAGGGACATTGAGATCCACGCCTATCCATGAACCGCCCCACTCAGTCGTAACTCCCATAAACTGAAATCATCTTTCTGCTAGTGGGAATTCAACCTCACCAGCCTGACACCTCCTGCTGTGCTAGTGATTCCTTGTGGTACAGCTATCACCATTCAGTGTGATGGAAAAGCAGTGCTGGTGGCAGTCGGTGCTTGCTTGTATGGGTTTGATGTGTAAATACTGGTGTGGTGGTGTTCAGAGGTGCCCAACAAGCACAGCAAAGATGGTATCTGTAGGGCTGCACTGCTGCATTGTGATTTGCACTCTCAGGGGCTGTGCACGGAACAGGGCTTGCTGAAGTAGTGCTTGAGCTGGGGCACGGGTGCAGTGGCCCCATGCATGTAAGCCAATATATTTGCATTTCATCTCTCTGAATCAGCGCAATTCCCCTAACTACCCTCTTCAGTAAGTTCCTAATTACCAGCAATTTATGTCTTTACCTATTTATTGCAGCTTGCAAAGTTTGCGGTAAATTTGGCTTGTGATTGTGTCTGTGCGTGTGTGGAGCAGTTAAATCATTTATGTTCTGAGAACTTTAAAGAAACATATGCCTTAAAATCAGCAAAGTACTTACTGCTTTTGCATACACAGTGAAGTCTGTTACATTTTATTGCATTATGCTGCTAAATAACCTTGGTTGTTATTCTTCAAGGTCTCGGTGTGTTGAGCTATTAACAGCTATGGAATGTATCTAAACTGCATTATAGCTGCACAACTACAAGCTAAGGGGTAATCGAAGATCTGTGAGGCTTAACATAAGCATATGGACAGCTCTCTGCTACCGGTACAGGGAAAAAAACAGCACTTAATTTGGAATTTTTAGGCAGAATACCCTAAGGATGCTTTTACCTAAGTGATCTTCAACTTAAACAATGCAAATAGAAACACAAACGTGGGGGAATAAGAAATTAGAAGTTACTGCGCTGTAAAAGGGAGAAGGGGCACATGAATATTTGATGTGTGTATATATATAAAATTAGTACAGAGATAAACAATTTGATGAGTAATGATGCATATATTTAATTCATAGTTTTATGCATTTTTAAAGAAAATGTGAGTAGATGAAAGCTTGAGCCTAATTAAAACAGTAAAAGAAGCATTCAGGCTGGTTTATTCTCTGCTAAACATGAAACACATGTGACAACTCCTGAAAACATTGATTCCCGAAAGGGAGGGACCAGAAGGATCCATCAGACGTAACAGTGAACTCAGAGGAGCTCTGGTTTGGCTTGGGACAGCAGGCTTTTCACACAGTCTGTAGGATTTGTGGGAATACAATATATTGAAGCTTTCAGCTGGTACTGCTGGACATGCCTTCCATCATCAGAGCAGCATCAGTGCCTGAGCTGTGCAGTTTGTCAGGCGCTCCGGCACTGCGGTACCATTCTTTATGGCTTTGTATGGATGTTCTAACTTTCCTATTATTAAGACCAAGAAATGATTAATGTAAAGAGAAAAGTGGCACTGCATGGTGAGAAAAAAAACATTTTTCTTCTTAAGCCCCTGTCAAGCAACTTTCCTGGCAGAGTTGCAGAGTCGAAGAAATCCAAATCCTGGTTTCACAGTGCCTCAGAGGAGAGCACAGAGCTGAAGTTTTAATTTCCAGCCCAGCTGTGGCTGATTTGGATCCAGCAGAGGCTGGAGCAAAACTGAGCTGAAGCCACCTCCCAGAGGGCAGTGCAGCAGCCTCTTCTCCAATGTAACAGCAATAGGACAAGAGGGAATGCCTTAAGTTGCACCGGGGGAGGTTCAGGTTGGACATCAGGAAACGTTTCTTCTCAGGAAGAGCAGTGAGGCAGTGGCACAGGCTGCCCAGGGGGTGGTGGGGTCACTGTCCCTGGAGGTGTTCCAGAACCATGGAGATGTGGCACTGAGGGATGTGGTCAGTGGTCATGGTGGGGTGGGCTGGGGTCGGACTTGGGGATCTTAGGGGTCTTTTTTAACCTGAATGACTCTATGATTCTGTAATAGATGCAAGAATTACTGGAAGAGGTTATTTTGCTAGAATCAAGACAGATCTTTGCCATAATGTGTTTCCCAGTGACTTCTGCATTGTGATTTACTGAGAAGCTCTGTTACTACTTAAAGCCATATGTTGAGGGTGTTGTTGCTAGTGTGTTATATCTTGGGCTTCTTAAAGACGCCTTCAGTGATTTCTCTGCTGGCGAGTATTGCATTGGCCTCTGAAGTGCAGTGGGGCAGGGATAGGTTTTAGGAAGGCTGAGGGGCTCTGTGCTGCAGGCCCAAGGCAGTAGGCTGGGGCCGTCTCTTTGAGACATGGGTGTGCCAGTGAGACTGGCAAATGCCTTGTCTATAAACACACTCTGCAAAAGTTGAATATTGTTTTGTGCTTGAACTTCTGAGGTTCAAACTGAAAATGTCCTTGTTTTTTTTTTTTTAAAATAAATTAGCATATCTCAGGTTGTTAGGGCGATGAGTGCAGCGCTTTGTATGCCGACTGCAGTGTTAATTGCCTTAGGCCTTCACGCTGTACCGACCTAAGTGACTCCTTCCCATTCCCCTTCACTTCTCTGGTTTCTTGGAAATGGTGAAAACCAGACCCAGACAGCATGCAAGAGAGCAAGGAGAGCTCCAAAGTGCTGGGTTTCAGTCCATGAATTAACACAGCTCTGGGAGAAGGGGACTCTATCTTTTCTCTGAAGTGCTCAGCTCACTATTTGTGTGCCATAAAATAAGCAGCAATAACAATAATCCATGTCTGACCATTCGGAGGAGTGAATTCAGCATGCCTTCAAGCTTCTCACAGTCAGTAAATGGGATCATATAGTGCACATCATCTGCATTTAGTGTGACTGCCTGGTACGGAGAATATTGATTATTTTTCCATATTATAATTCTGAGTTGATATCTTCATTTCCTTCCTAGCAGAGAATTACTCCCTTAGCCCAACATATTTCTCAGCAAAGAGAAACCTGTGAATAGTGCTCGTGTGAGCTGTCGTGGTGCTCTGCGCAGGGACAGCTGTGCTTGTGCATCCAGTGGAGTAACACCAACAGATAGATATTCCTGCAGGAGTGCTCCTGTCAGAGAGCTGGGCTGCTGCTTCATTGCGCTCACACTGCTTGTCATATATCCTGACCAAAGAGCTCACACAATGTGGCCACTACTGGATAACAAGCAACCTTTTTTTTTTCCGCAAAGTGAAGCCTGAAAGTGCTCTACCTCGGTTTCGCTGGATAGTGTTCATGTTGCATAAAAATTCAAGAGTGTTTCCTTTGTTACATGGGAGGCTCAGCTATTTTAAGAACTTCATATTTGGTTCCAGGGAAAGGTAAAGATATAGCAGCTTTTGAGAGAGAGATGAAGGACCAGGCTGGTTTTCTGCCTTTCATCTCACTGTATTGTGTAACACCAATTGGACAGAGAAACGCTGTAATGCAGAGAGCAGGCTTTACTTCAGGCTGATGGGCTCACATGGTCGCAGAATGGATGAAAATTCATGAAAGACGTGGAGGTGAGCCTGCTGCAGCCTCGGGATGCTTTGGAAGGATGCTAACAGTGCTGCTACGTGCCTGTAGGTGTAGGGAGGGAACTATCCCACACTGGCTGCTGTATTATCAGCTGTGATTTGGCATTGCTGCAATCCAGCTACTACTTCGGTGTTACTTTGGGTTTGGATGGTGATGTTTCTCTTTACTCTTTGCCTGCTATGCTGCAGTTTTGTTTTGTTTTGTTGTCCTGCAGACATAGGTAAATTTGTTTTGTTGGTACTTTTTAAATTATTCACATGCAACCTAGCCACTCGAGCTCAAACAGAATGGAAAGCTTTATTCCAAAGCAGCGATGCATTAGAAGCATGCTGGCAGCATTTTATATTGCTCCAACACTTTGTGTTTAATGAGGAAAACGTTTTAAGTGCATACATGCCATTGTGGCAGAGAGGATGAGAATATTTGAGTAGACTCTGTTCACATTTATGATCGTTCTAGTCCTGTCCTTTCTGTTTAAGCAGCAATTTAAGTTAACATACAAATAAAAATATAATACCTAGAGCTTTTAGTGGAGTAAACACACACACAAATTATCAGAGGGAAGAAAACAAATTCCATAAAATGAAATTAATATTAAGCTTAGCTGCAGTTTACAAAGATGCACACTCATTAAAAGCAATTGTTACTGTGAACAATTCCTGTTGATTTAGTAGCTTTAGAGTTCACCAGGGAGTTCATCTAACTTCCAGAACCAGCAGCAGACATTTTTCTGTGCCATTTTCCTTGCTGGAGAGTTGAAGTTTGTGTGACTAAAAGGTGTGGCTGCTATTGTATAACTCATGAAGATCTGGTTCATGAGTCTTTGAGCATACTGAGCAACCTCTATTCAGTGTACAGTCCCGCTTGTGCAAATCCAGGGCCTACAGATCCAATGTTCGGATCCAGATCCAAAGTCCAGTTATGGACTTCTTCTTGGATGATGGGAAACAAACCATGGGACAAACTGATAGGGGTGACCACTTTTACTCCCTTTCTCTTCTTCTCCTTTTTCATAGAATCATATAACAGCTTGGGTTGGAGGAGACCTCAAAGATCATCAGGTTCCACCCCCGCCCCTGCCACAGGCAGGGCTGCCAGCTGCTGGATCAAGTTCTAGATCAGATTGCCCAGGGCCCCATCCAACCTGGCCTTCAACACCTCCAGGGATGGGGAGTGTAGTGGGAAGAAACAAGGCATTCCCAGGGTCTGAAGGAATGTAGAAGTGATAAACTGATTTTAAAAACTGCAGGCTACTGTTATTGTGGGGCAACTGCTTCAAACAAGTGCATCCTCATTGCAAAGACAAAAAATCACTGTCACTTAATACCAGCTGTGAATCTGACCTCTATTACTTTTGTATGATTTTGCCTTTTTTTCATTAAAGATTTTTCTTGTTTTCTTTTAGTTTCCAGGAAACTGCCCACGAGCATATTTTTAATGAGTCTTCTGTAATTTCCTACTGAGGCAATACTTGCAATGATAAATACCTGTAGACTAGTCTTCCTTTGTAAAAGCAGTTCTGTCTGAGTTGATTAACATAGTGACTGAAAAAGTATTGTGAAGACATGCCTCTTCTTCGTCCAGAGATCATGCAGGTAGGCACAGCATCTTCCCTTTCCAGGCCACCCTCCGCCAACATATTTTATCTCTGAAAATTTTTCGGCTCTTCTATTGGTTGTTCTTTAATGTGATCTTGCTTGCCTTTTCTCCTTGCTGGCTGCACAGAGCCATTTTCTGCCCATATATTCAGGAGAAGCTTGCTTTGTATTAAATGAATTTCATGTAATGAATCTTGGCGTCAGCATTTAAACCACAGTATTGCTGAACTTTGCCCTTCTGAGTTTCTTCGTTAAAATGACAGATCATTTCTTTTTGTTTGGATGATACAGTAAGTAATTTCCTCATACATTTCTATCCAGAAATGTTTGGTTCCATTCACTTTCTCCAGTATGTTGCCTTTCCAGTCCTCATTAATCACTCTGTTAATAGGTGTTGTTTTAACCAAGTGCCACATCACTCCAAAAGAGCACTTTCTCTTGTCTTCTTTCCCTTTTAACTTACGCTGCAGCTCTCTCAGAGTCCAAAAATCTAAAACTAGATCTTTCATTCTTGATAGCCTGTTTAGAAATAAATCTCTCTTTTCTGAGACAGGAAAGGGAATTTGGAATTGAAACTGCGGGTAGGCAAAAGATGCTGCTGGCAATTGCAGCCTGCACATTCAGATACAAAGCATTTAAACTTCTTTTAGGGTGGAAATGATTTTCACAGTAATCAGACTGAACACTCAAATGAAAAAAAAAAATAAAAGCTCAACCTTTTTATACTGGTCCTGTGAAATACAGTGTGATCGTATCCGTACCTCGAGAAGGGAAATGAGTGTGATTAATGAAGCAAATCATACATTTTAATGTGCATGATAAAACTGTTACTCCAAAGAGAAAACAATATCTTTAGCAATTCAAAATAATGTTATTTGCACCTTTTTTAATCTGCTTTTTCTTTTCATTGCCTTCAGATTCTCATAGGCTGGCATTTATTGCCAAGACATTACTATTTCAAGTCTTTCCCTTTCTATTTGCCTTTCCATCTTCTGTACATATAATGTCTGTGTCCATTTCCTCTTCCTCCCAAGATGAAACACTTTTTATATCGTGTGTTTTTCTAAGTCTTTCTACAGATAAATTAACCACACGCGGGAACTTTGCAGCAGTCCTTCCCATTGCTACGCTGTGGAAGCTAATAGGAATGTGCGAAGAGTAAAATAGATCTAAATGTTAGATCCATTAACGTACTGACCTTTAAAAAGGTTGGATGGCAAAGCGAATACTAGTACGCCTAGTAATTTCAGTCACTGAAAGCTAACTAAACATTCATATAAGTGAAAACTTAATGAAATGCTGAGCATACGTGTGTGCAATATGTTTCAAATTCCACTGAAATTACTGGAAAACCACTGATTTCAGCCATGTTGGGAATGAGGCTCATATACTCATTACCTAAAGCCAACTGACTTTTTCTGCAGTCCATTATTCCACAGTCGATTTACATCCTAAAACAGAGGGATTTTCTAGTGTCATCCTCAGTGTAGTTATTACAGATGGTTTTCTTACTTGAACATGAGATTGCATACTCTTACAGAAAGCAGTTTGAGGGTTTTTTGCCCCCTCCTAATTCTACTGAAGGGCTGCTTGAAGACTTCCCATTTTTGATAGTTAGAAACCTTTTAATTTTTAGGTTACGTTTAATCGTAAGGAGTCAGTTTGTACGGAATTATCTTCCCGTATGTTTGTCTTTCACTCCATGCTTACTCTTGTAGCATACATTACCAGACTGGTCTTAGCCTTACTCAGACCCCATTTTTGATCTGCTGCATTACGTTTTTCTTTGCTCCCTTCATCTTCTTCTTGGACTTCCCAGCTGCTCCGTTTCAGATTAAGCTGTTAAACTGCACTGTACACAATATTCCATATTTGATGAAGTAGCATGAGGAACTTGCAAAATGGTGTTAATTCTGCTTCAACTGCATTGTGTATCCCCAATTATCCTGTGATCAGATGCATCTTTGTTGGGCCTGGCAAGCTGGAAGTGGGAGCTTGCAGTGGACTGTGTTGCTGTGAGATCACTGACGAGCCATACACCAATATATAGAAGTTCCCTTATTTTTGCAAAGTATTTCCTCTGAATTCAAGGTTGGTTGTGTCCCCTGAAGCAAGGAAAGCAATGTGTCCTTTAGCAGGGAGTTGTAATGGTGCATTTGCATCACATATGCTGCAGTCAGGTTTGCTGATGTGAACGCTGCTGGGTGAGGTACTGAGAGGTGTGCAGAGGCTCCTACACCTTTCCCTGAGAGGTGGTAATTTGTTTGGAACTTGGTTCTTTTTGCATTGGGAGTTTGTTTTAAATACGCAGTAAATCTATGTGTTATAAGCCATCAAGGCATCTTAATGTTTAATCCAGGCAAGCTAATGGCTTTTTTAATTATTTTGATTTCATGGGAAACCTAATTCCACTTGGACATGTTGTCCAAATCTGTCATTAACAAGGATCTGTAATCCAACTGATGCTCATTCTTAGGATGACAACTTTTCAATACCAGATAGCTGCAGGTACTAGGGACTGTCATTACCAGGTGTCTGTGATGTGCTTATATCAATACATAAGGAGCACTGGATCTGACTGTGGTACTTTCAGTCTGAGAGTAGACTCATTGGTTTTAGATGGGCTTTTTGTAAAGGAAAACTCATAATTCAGTGAGAAAAGTAACTGAAATCTGGCCCTTTACAAATGGAATATGTGCCTGCTTTGATAGGAGTTGCTTTGAATCATTAGGGTACATTTTTTCACACCCAGACCATGCAGTATGAATCACAATTTTCACAGCCACTCTGTCTGCATAGATTTGATTTTGAATCAGAATTTTCATATTCTTTTTTCTATAGCACATGCAGATTTGAATGATAAAAATAACCTTCTCTAGTGTCCATCCTGGATGAAGTGGAATTCCTCAGTCATTCCTGAAGTAGGTCAAAATCTGTGTAGTTTACCCCCATTGAGAAAGTCAATGCAGACTTTTGCAGACCCATCTGGTGAAAGGATGTTCCTCAGTTGTGTTCACCGCGCTCTTTTATCAAAGCTCTGCTACTTCATTTGTATTGTTGCATCTCTCTGCTATTTTCATGCCAGCTGTGAGTACATTTTCTCAAGTTTTTGCTCCGCCAGGTTTGGCTGTTACACTGAATGGGATCAGATTGTTTTGTGGCACACAGATCAGTCATTTAAGACAGAATTGGTTAGCGATTGCAAAAGGAGTTTTTTCCTGTGAACCATGCGTCTTGTGAGTAAGAACAGTACTAATGATGTGTCTTTATCTGTATGACTATTTCACTTCTGAACTAAAACAGCTTCTCCAAAATTTGCCAACTGAACATCAGTGTTTCAAAACAATTATATGAGGTTTTTTTCCTAATTGCTTTTTAAGTTACACTTTTATTGTCTAAATACATCCTTAAACAAAGGCAGTAGCTTGCAAATAATAGGCAAATACCTTGCTTCAGTTAGGAAAAAGTTAAACTGTTCCATTACCCCGTCCTGATTTGTACAGTTTGTTCATCTGTCTGTGAAAGGCTCCATCTCAGCTGACTGCAGGCATCTAGAAGTTGCTCTCTTAGTGGTCTCTGGAGAGAGTTATTTTCAGAATGGTGATTCAGCTGATCCAGAAATAGTTTAAATATCTCAGCAGTGTCATCTGAACTGAGAACCTGTAGATGATTAAGGTTGGGCAAGGTGTACCTCGCCTTTGACATGTGATCCTGTAGGAGTTTTCTTACATGTTTGCGAAGATGAAGGATTTTTGAAAATGACATACAACAAAGATTGAGTCCGCAGTCTACTTCTTTCATGTTCTGAAGTGATCAACGTACGTCTTAAATGATACTCATGTTACAAAGCTTCATCCTGAGCTTCTCCTTCCATGGCTTATGTGTGTGGTGGCAGGAGAGTGGAAGAAAAACCTCGGGGTCTTGTCCCTTCTCAGTGCACCCTTCCACCCTGACCTGGTGCCACCTGCTGGCATTGCTGCAGGGCACTGCACTGGGAAGTGCGCAGCAGCGCCAGCTTCTGCACAAACCTTACACTTGGCACACTGCTCGTGCTTACCACGTTCCCCCCAAGGAGAGTAGAGGCTGGAGGGCAGGCTTGAAGATGAGATAACTGGAGGGGAGGGAAGTAACTTCTAATATGATGCTAAGGGAAGAAAGGGGAGCTGAAGCAGGTAAATGATAAGTGGTAGGAAAATGAGACAGCGAGCGCTTGGCAGAGGAGTGATCGAGAGCTCTTAGGAGTGCCGAGGCTCTGGGAGAAAGAAAGGCTTGGAGAGTGGGTTTGGGAGAAGGAGTTCTCCTCTTATTGTCATCACACAAGTGCTCACTTTGCATCACTTCTCATTACAATGTGTGTCTTCCCTAATCTACTCCAGCGTGTGTAATTCGTGTCAGGGGAGCCAGCTGTTTTCATCCATTTCAGCTTGAGGCTGGTGCCGTCTGTAGCCCGTACCTGGGATCAGCCAGTCTGCCTTCATTCGTAGAGCTCAGCTTTCCCTCTGATAGCAGCAGGGTTCTTGAGCTGATTCAGATCCACATCCAGTTTGTTTTCAGATCTGGGGACTGCTTTAAAACATTATCTTAATACTAACTTCTATTGGCCGTTGAGTGAACCTAGTTTTAACTTAATATCCTAATGATCTCGATCCCAGTAGATTTATTCTCCCTTTTTATTTTTTTTAATAAGTGAACCTTTTGTAATAAATGCACAGTCAAAAGAAAATGTGCTAATCCTCTGAACAAAGCAAGCTTTGATTTCATGCTTTAGCAAATCAGTCAGACTTTATCGTTGTCACTGGTTGGTGCTTTGCAAATGCAACCTGTATCAGGCCATTTTTTTTTCCTTAGGAAAGCTTAGGAATGCTTAACTGCCTTACAAAATACCATGTTTTCATTGATCAAAGCAAGAAAGAGGCAAATCCATTTGTATCAATGACAGATGGACTTATGAGACTATATTTAGGTCCCTTTAAGGTAAATAATCTGTATAAAAGATCTCTCTGATTTCCGTTTTAACTGGATTTCCAATATGAATTTTTCTAAAAGTCTCAGAATAAGAGAAGAACCAAGGTGCTAAATACAAATATTTATGTATTCCCCCAACTCCCAGTGTCTATGTTGAATAGTTGTGACCTTCAGGGATAAAATAATGAGACCAGCATATCTCATCTGACTTGGTGGTGGAAGGCCTGCAATCCTAACAAGCTGGCATTAACACACAGTGCTGCAGTCCACACGTAACATAACTTCGAGTTATTGCTCCTTGAAGGTTATACATAAGGGTTAGCACTGTGTCTGGCTGTTTCTATCTGTAGTGGTGTTGCCTGGAAGTACGTAATGGGGGAAAAGGGCACAGGCGGCAGTGTGTGATTACACGTACTTGGATTACCATGGCAGTACAGGATCTTAAAATCTTAAAATGATTGACTTTGCTAAATAGTCTTCACTATGAATAGTAACATGATTACGGCATACATAGGGTCTTAATATTCCTCCCCTCCTTAATATCTAAAAAATGATATACTTAGCAAACAAGATGTGATCCAAAGCCACTCGGACTCACCCGAAAGCCACCTGTGAACATCAGTGGAATTTGCACATGGGAGGGTCTGAGAAATGGTGAATGGACAAAATTAGAACTTCAAAAAGCCCACTGTTTCTCCAAGAATTTGCTTCCATCTCCTTTCAAGTGCTGACTTTTTCCCAAAAGTGCATTTAAAGAGTGTGGAGGGCCAGGCAGGGAAGAGAGCGAGCTCTCAACAGAAAGCTTTCTCGTAAATGTAGAATGTACCCAGAGGATATTAGAAGACTTTTGAGTAAACTGCATGATTGTACCCTGGCTGAAAAACACAAGAGCCTGTAATTATGCTGTGTTGTATTTATTCACTGGTGAATTCTTTTAGCTCTTTTTCTCCCTATAGGATATTCGTTATTTACAGGTCGTGTGTTTTGGGTGTACTTCATTTTTAATACCATACATAATTTTGTTTTGGAGCCAAGATATTTATTAGAACACTATAGCATATAAAAGCCACCTTTTTGCCTTTGTGCAGCTAAAATAAATAACGTATGTAATACATATCCATCTCACTGCTGAATATATTAAGACACGTTCACAGTACTGTACTTTTCAACATCCAGCTCTATGATTTAACTCTGCTCTGTACCATTTTTTTATTAAATCAGACAAGTTGGTGATCTATTTTGCACCGGGTAAGGATGTAAGCAGTCCCCGGTACTCTTCATTCTCTGCACACCCTCTGTTCCTTAAGATATTTATTGAAATGGTTGGTGAGGAGCAACAAGCCAGACATAATATTCCCCTTGCCTTTGTGTGACTACACTGTAATGAAGAATTAATAACAGATTCCTAAAGAATATTAATCATACTTTCACAAGCCAGTAGGGAGCAATTTAAGTGCAGGAAAATTAATGTAATGGTCCAACTCATAGGCTCATGCAGAAAGTCAGAAAAAATGGGCCTTGCCTAAAGAGCTTTCCTTCATCTGTGATTTGGCAAGGCATTAGCACAGTGCGGTGTTCAGCCCACGGGGCTGCTGCCATCCCCAGCAGACAGTGGCCTTCTGTAGGGTCTGGCTTTCTTTTCCACCTTCTGCATTCAGTAGGGTCTGGCCATCTCTTCCGCCTTATGCCTTTTCTGCCTCGATACTCGCCTATCTCTTAGGACAGAGAAGAGACCTATATGGAAAACATTTGTTCCTTCCTATAAGGATATTCCCATCTGAGACAAAAGCTGATTTGGCAATCTTCATAAATTAATATGCAGGGGGGAAATTTTGTGATCAATGCAAATTCATGTCTTTAAAATTTTCAAAATATTTAATTGCAAACTCTGTTCTTTTTTATTTTATATTCATCCTTTTTGGAAGCAAAGGTTCTATTGAATTTCAAAATGAAAAGTTGTTTTAAAGAAACCACCCTTCGAGATAACCACCCCTTGATATGTTTCATCCCAGAGAAGTCAGAATGAGACATTCTGGTTGTTGCTAAACATTTCTAAGCATTTTCCCAAGGTCTGGAGTTTCTCTGTTCATGGAAGCAGTTTCAGTTCTGACAAATTGGTGTTTTCTAGGGGAAAGAAAAAACTCTGTCAGAGACAGCCTGACTAACCGGAGGGCAAAGTTCCCACTGAGGCTTTTCCGTACCATGTTTTCTTGACGTGATACATCTGTGATAACCCTGAGGTAGTTCTGCCTTCCTTCTTTGCAAAATGCAGGGTCAGAAGTTGACCTCACCACACATCTTTAATGAAAAATTAGAGCACTCCGAGTATAACCTGTAAATTAATTTTTCAAAGTCTTGTAAAATATTACGCAAAGGGGAATCACGTTAAAAGAATCCTATTAATTAGATACAATGTTAAAATGAAAATGGCTCTATGAAGGAGAGTACAGTGTTTCACTGCAGGCTTGTTTCTTGTAATCAAGATAAACATACTACATAAGGAAGAGCTGTGCCTTTTTTCTAAGCTCACTGTTGAGGAACTTTAGTAAATTAAGACTATATCTTAAGCACAAAAATATCTGACTCAAGTAAAGGAGGAGTAGGAGGAGCTACTTGTGAGTGAGGTAATTATCTGGGGGAAAGATCACCCTTTCCTAGCCCAGTTTGTTGCTGTTTTCACCAGTATGTTGAATAGTGAAGACTCCAGTGAAGCAGTCGTGAAAAATTATCGGAGGTCTCAAAATCAATCTCTTGTTATTCCCCATGAATTTTTCATTCATCTCTAATGCAGAATATGTTCAGTATCTGGGCACCACTTTTGCATGGCGGGATGCTTCATGTTGCATTGGCAAGCTGTGCTGCTGGCACCACTGATGCTTTGGGCAGGAGGAATGCTGGCTGCAGCAGGTCAGAGTGGTCGCTGATGCAGTCACTGAGAGCCAGCCTTTCTCCTCCTCCTGCACACCCTGCTTTACCACCCTGCTGTTGTATTGGCTGTGGTAGCCAGCAGCCCTGTCTTTGCACTTAGTCATGGGCCACCACACAATGACAGGCGGTATTTAGCCTCTCAGACAAACTGTAAGTGCTCGTAACTCTGAATGGAGCCCTGAGGGTGTGCTGTGGCTCAGAGGAGTGGTGTGGGAAGGCCTGCATCAAGCCAGCTGAACCTGCTAGTGACTGTGTTTTGTTATTTTATCCCTGTCTTTTAGCTGGGGTGGGGGGAGGAGAGGGACTCTTATCCTGGGGCATTGTTACCACACAGTGTGGACCCAGGTGATTCAGCATCCCCAGTCACCCAGCCAAAAGGGACCCTTGCTCCACCTAGTGAAGAAGATGGCAGACAGAATGAGTATATTTGGGAAAAGTGGCTCCTGCACACTTAGAGGTGAAATGCGTTTTCCCCAAGGAGCTGAGGAAGTCTACATTGCATACCCCAACCTAGGCATTCACTACATGTGTAATTTAGGTACTGTGTATATCCTCCTCTAGTCCATCTGCAATGGTGGAAACCCACAAATAATACAGCTTCCAGATTCCAAAATCTTAAGGATTTCTCTGACTCTTGGTCACATGTAGGGATGAGGACATGAGGCTGTTACACCCTATAGCCTTCTTCCTTGGTCCTCCTGTCTAGACAGACGTGACTCTGCTCTCCAGATTTAAGACTCCAGAGATTGCATGGTAGATGGAGTAGGCTCTCTTGGACCTTTTTGCCCTTGCTTTAGGGCATGAACATCAGTGACTAGAAGAGTTCAAATCTCTCTTCTGAATCTGTATGCTGATATGGATTTTAGATCTTTCAGGCAAAGGAGGAATGACTTTGCATCTTGCAAGTAGCAATCAACATACGCAGTGACTAAATTCAAGGTCTGATGCAAATGCTACGCAAAATCCCAATCAGCTCCTACCAGAATTTTGTTAGGACACGCAAGGAACGCCATGATTAAAACAGTGGTCTACTGAGCCTACTTTGTAACTGATCCTTATTGTATTAATTCAAGGCTTTTTCTTATTGGAAAATTAAGTAGCAGGTGTAGTTTTAATGAGCTGTAGCAGACTGGGTTTAGTGGTGTGGTAAATAGATTGTGATATTCATTTCCAATTAAAGTTCTTTTGCAAAGATCAATGAAGCACATTCTCATAAATTGAATCACAGTAAACTAATAAACAAATTTCTTTCAGTCTGCTGATGGCAAATTCTTATTTCCTTAACATGTTAGATCACATCATGGTATTAATTATATGATGCATGAGCAACAGAGAAGCAATCATTTCTTTAACAGTAGTTTTATATTTATTTTTACCTTGGAATTAGCTTTATGCATAATTACGTACCTATAGGCAAGGAACATTAAGCATTAAAAAAAAGAAGAAATTTCAGTTGAATATTTCTAATGCTTGACTTCTGTCTGTCATCCATAAAGATTTAAGAAATCTTGTTAAAAAATGTGCTGCGTTGTTTTGCTGATTTCAAGAGCCTCTATGTCCAGAAGGGTGCCTTTAAGGGTACCTTTAAAGGGTAACCTTTAAACTCAATTAGTATAAGATATGTTCACATCAGGAGCAACAGCATTTGTGAATAATAGAGCAGAGGCATAATTCTGCATCTGTAAACGCAGTGCAGTAGTTATTTGAAAAAAATAAGATGTTAACTTAGCAATTTGAAGTGTCAGCAGTATGTTCTTAGCCTATAGTAATGGTGTGACAGTTTACTGGGAACCTACTTTCATAATGTAAAAATGTGTTTTGGTGCTGAAAAGAGCCCTGATCACTGATTGAGCTCCTTGGGGGAATACCAACACACTGAGTAATAAAAATGATAAAATAAAGCTCTCAGTGCATAGGAATGTCATTTCCTGAGGTGCTGCATTACTGTAGGTTTGCAAGGTGCCTATCAGAATGGATGCAGCACCCCAGAGTGAGCTTTCTGAGGCTCGTGCTGCGTGAGCTCACCTCAGCCCAGCTGGGGTTGGGAAGGCCAAGCTCCTTGCCGTCTGTTTGTGGGCTGGAGCAGAGAGCCATGCTGCTGTAGGCCGCATGGAGCCCTGAGGCAGCGCTTCTCTGGCTCACACCCTGCAGAGGCCCAGCTCGCCTCCAGCTTCAGTGAGGAACATTTTATCACAAAGTTTGTCATTAGTAACTGACCCGTTCTAGTTAGCAGTACTGAAACATGTCCTGCAAGGTCTCCCCAGCTTCCCTGGTGCTACCTGGGAGTTTGTAAGTGGAAAGCCACCATGTCCTGACTGCAGGGCATGCCGACTGTGGAGAATTCTGCTTGAGAAAACATGAAAACCTCACATTTGCCTTTGTCCTATTTTGAATGCAAAGCGTGTCTTCAGAAAGTTTGCAGTCAGCCAAATATCTTTCTCAGGCTTAAATGTAGTCATTGTACAAGTACAGGCTATCCAAAAATCCAGCATTTATTTTCATTGTGAGACCAGAGCAGGAGATATGAAGGAAAGATTTAGGTCACGTAAAAGGGAAAATAAAGTTGCTGGTGACTTTGTGTAGCTCACTCATGCACTGACTTCTCTGCACTGCCCCTGTCCTTGGGCTCCAGTGTTCCTTGTGTTTGTCTAAGAGGTGAACTGTAAAGCACAATGACAGTCATTTTCTTGGTCTTCACTCCTCTGGCAGATAGCTGCTATTCTCTGGTGATAACGTATTTTCAGTTCTTCTTAGTGATCTTTTTACAAAAGCCTCCATAAAAGTGATTATTCTGTTTCAGTCGTAGTGTTGGGTTTATTGGGGGGTGGGGAAAGAAAGAGCAGAAATGCAACTGTAGCTGCGGAAATCCCTGGTGTGGATCCAAGGGGTGATCTGCAAGTGCCCCAAAATCTGTTCTATCTTAAAGCTATGGATATCTTTGCTTAGAATGGAAATAGCCGGGTTGTTGCAGGGCATCAGGGATTGGTCGAGGTGGTGGATTCGCACACACGGCCCATGGAAGTGTGCTTCTGTTGCAGCTGTGCATCCTAATGTGATTTTAAGTTTTAAGAAACAATATGAATTAGTTGTGGTCCTTCTGGACATGTAGTGGTCAAGGAAAATACTGATGTTAATCAAATATTAGCTGAAGATATTTTAGCCACTGAGAAGCATCTTTCCATCGCATGCATTCAATCTGGGCTATTCTATTAAGCTAACAAGTTTGAAAGCAGAAGGAAACAAGAACATCTCAGACTTGAGATGGGAGGAAAATTAACCTGCAGCTTAACAGACTGAGAAATACATATTGTAGTGCAAAATAAGGTCTGCAATGTGATGAATTGCTTGTGTTGTGTGGAACAGGATGCAAGACGAGAGAAAGTTTAAAGTTTTCCTGAGAGAGCCAAGTTGGATTGGTTTCATCAGCCAGGGCCTCTCCTTTGCAGAGAGCACTGGTGTTTGTGTAGCTGCGAATCTGAAGGCAAGTGGGGATGTGGTTTGCTGGATTGTGTGTTTTCTTACATTAAATGATATATGTACATAAAGCCAAATAGTTAAGGGATTTGTGGAACATGCACACTTGTTTGTGTGCATAATCAGCTCTGATGTACATGGCAGTACAAATTTGCTTATTCTGTTCCAGGATCTGGATAGATCTCCTATCAGCTTCTCTATAACAGACCAACAGGAAGAATCTTGGCTGCCCTGAAGTCGGTGATGACATTCCTTCCCACTTAATGGGAGATGGTTTACTACCTACGTATTAGGGGAGAGTGTGGGACAGATTTCTACATGAATGTGTTTTTTCCTCTCTGATGTTGCAAATAGAGGTCAGAGATACAATGGTGGTAAAAGTATTGTTTACTAGATGGTACTGGAAATACTAGCCCATCTTTGTGCATGAAATAATTATTTTTGATTCGTAAAATATTAGCATAGGACACCAATCTCTACAGCATGAGAGCGCTTGCGCCAGTAGAACACCCCATGCAGTCTCTCTGAAAGTAGGGCACCTCTTTCGTAAATCTTTCTTACTGTGATCTTTATCAACAGAACAACAAGTTTCTTACTTGCTCCCAGCCCTCCTCAAACTGTTCTTCACAGTCTTCTTCATTACATTTGCGTATTTCAGTGTTTCAAAGTTAAGTATTTGATCTCTGGCCTGAATTAGTATGGCCAGAGAGCCACAAATTAGTAAAATGGAGGTGAAGATGTTGCATGTGCAATTACTATACTATATTGTACTGTTTGGTTCCCTGCTTAAAATTCTCTTCTTCCAGAATGTTTTTCTTCCTTCTTTTCATGTTTTGCTCATCTAACGTGGCCTCTGCAAGTATAGAGTCATCTTTTGTAGCTCTAGAAAGCCTGATGTCAGAGTACTTTTAATTATTAAAAGTAGTTCAAGGTATCTGACAAACTGGGGAATAGCTGCTGCTGAAATGGAAATGACATCTGGAGATTTGTTTGTAGGTTTAAGCTTATCTATTCTGGTGGGTGATTTGAGTGATTCCACCTTACAGAGAGCACGAGGACTTCGATCACCAGGTAATGATGTGGTTAACAGAAGATTGGATTTCTCGCAAGAAGCAATTACCTTGATTGATAAGAAAATTTGAGAAAATTCGTTCAAGACTTAATGAGATTGACAAGGTCATGGTTGAGCCAAGCATCCACCTTGAATAGATAAGGTTATATGTTTAGAAGAAGTAATCCAAAGACAATAAGCTCCTCAAAGAATGGATCATTTTTATCTGCACTGAGATGATGAATGAAAACATTAGACTTGTACCTGTGACAGAGAGTCTGGGGTGTGAAGATCAGGAGAGATTCTTCACAAAGTCATTTATAGCAGTAGTATTGTTGCTGTCCCATTTTTTTGTGCCATTAGAAGGAATATAAAAATGACTTTTAGAATCTTTGTGGCCTCAAAAATCATCCCAGACCTTCATCTTACAACTCTGCTCTGTCAAGTAAACTGGAGGTCGTAAGAGAGCAGGTATCACTCCCAATTACATGCACTCCTCCTGCTATCCCAGCTGTGGTCCCCTAGGGCTGTTGGTGAAGCCAAAAACGCTTTTTATATTCATGAATACTGCACTGTTTCTTAGCTTGTGTTGAAAAGAAATATATTGCCAAGATCATTAAATAAGACATTAAAAGGGGATAGAAATAGATGAACAAAGGATTTGATTTATAGTTTCAAACATGCTAGGAGTCATTTATGCAAAGTACATTTAGACGTGTAATTTCTTTCTTGAAGTGATGCAGTGGATTTTGTTGCTTTGCTTTCTGTTACGAGTGAGAGGAAACGTATACGGCCAGCAGAAATGGTAACTGATGCTTTTTAGTATACTTTAAGTGTGAGTCTTCCGGAGACACCAGACAGAAACTAAAACCTACATTTCATTTCCTGTAACTGTGTATACTGTACTGCCTACTTGGTGAGCTGTCACTATTGGAACCAGCTAATGCAGGAATTTCTGCCCATAACTCATCCTAACTCCTGGCTCATTTTAATAGTTATTAATATGGTGCGTAGTGATTCAGACATACTTTGGCCTTCTAAACGCATGTGACTCCCTCCTTGTAAGCAGCCTGGGATAGAAACCTCTGAAAAGGCCAAAAAACGTGTTGCGTTTATTGCACATGCAAGATCCTTGCAGGCAGTGTACCAAAAAAAGGCTCTTCTAATTTGTTTTGGAAGAGTTGTATCATTGTACGTTGGAAAAGCGTGTTCACAAGAACTTATGTTTGCTTATATCATATATTTTAAAGAGTTTGCAGGCAGTAGGGCTAAGTACACAAAAGGGGAAGTAATTGCAAATAGTGGAGGAAATTGTGGATATATTCAATATGTAATCTTTTTTGGGCTGCAGACACTTCTCTGTATACTGCGTTTAGTTCTCCTTTATAGATAACACCAGAATGAATGCAAGGAAGATAAACGTTCATTTTTCTATGAAGTTTGTAAATGCATCCACAGAAACCTGCAGCTCCTGATCCACAGCAGGAAAGCTCATCCTGCTTTCACTGAGCCAATGCCAAGTAACTGCCCCTTAATTCTCTATCCATTTTTCTGCTTTTACAGTTACACAGAGTAAAAAGTATTCTCTGTTCACCACAGCATGATTTCTGAATTATTTCTGCAGAACCCCATTACACTTTTATTGAACATTTTTGATTCCATCTCTAATAAATTATACGGAATTCTCCTAAGAAGCCTAACATACATCTTCGATGAGGTGCTGATTCTGTTTTCAGGTTTCACTAAATAACCTATTTAAACTCATACTTACTCATACTTTATAGAATTTGTTTATATTGTTATCCTCACCCCTGCATGGAAACACGCTTGAAATGGTAATAGATCATTCTTTTCTTAGTTTGAAGGGTTCCTACTTAATATTATTAGGAAGATTAAATTATAAGTAGTTCTGCAGTCAACGGACAAGATTCTAACCTAATTTAACAGCTTTAATGCCAGGACATAAGACATAATGAAGACAGAACATTTAAAATGATGTGAAATTGGTTCTTGTGATGTAAATAACTCTTATTTAACGTTTGCTTCTTGATTTTGTGTTTCTAATGGAAATGTTTTTTTAAAACAGTAAGAATGAAAGGGTGTCCTCAAGGACAGATAAGTTACTTTGGCAGAAGGACTTTTTCAAAAGGAAGTTCACTAAGAGCAGTGTGCTGAATCACAAAGGCACTGTGCTCACAAGGCAGTTGGCAAGGCTTCCTAATGCATGATGAAACTTCTTCCTCACCTTCATGGCCCTAGGATTTCTCTTTTTGTTCAGGTTATGACTCTTGACACCGTTTTTCTTCCCTGCCTGTTTGTGGAAATTGTACTCACTTCTCATGCCTACATTCCTATTCCAGTCAGCTTGGCTGCAAAATCCAGAAAATTTTCTCCTGTTTCCTCTATACAAAAAACTGAAACCTTTAGTGCAGCGGCTGTGTTTCCCTAATGACAAGCATGGGACTTAACTCTGAACAAATTACAGGATCCTGAAGGCTTAATGTGATGAAATTTCCAACTTATTCCTAATGGAGCTTGAAAAAACTGGGATTCCCCTAGCATGTTATCCTGCATTGTCAAGATGATGTGGATAGTTATGCGTTTTCTTTTTGCTGGATATCTGCAGCAGGTGTGAAGTGCTTATCTATCCCATACACGATGGTGTTTCTTTTCCCATCCCCATGCATCTATTCAGAATTTGATTTTTCAATTTCAGCCAGCTTAAAATATTTCTTACAGTTCTCAGTCGGAATGGGGGGTATTCAAGCCCTCCGAGAAGCATTCTTGGCTCTTCTGTTATGTCTGTGGCTTCTTGTTACTTATACTGTTTTTAGTCTTTTATGCTGAAGTTGCCTAGGACTTCAGGTAAGCAGCTCCATCTAACTGGGACTTGTGCATAACCACTCAGCACGTTCCTGCTGGAGCTGGAAGGTCTGTTACAGAGGTCATACATTTTTACGCAGTGAGGTGTTGCAATTCCTGATGCATTCATTAGAAAAAGCATCTGGAAAAAAATTTAGACAAGTCAAATTGTCTTCCTTTACTGACAGAAAAATTGTGAATCTCCCTGAACTGGAGATCTGCCAGTTGCCCAACCCATCAGTCTTGGATCAATGCCGTGTTGAACCTACACACTACAAGAAAAGCTTAATTACCTTCCTAGGGCTGGAAGACAGTAGTTTTGTATTATTCGTCTTCTTTTATGACCTTTTCTCTGCAAAAGAAGAAAATGGGTCAAGTCCATGATTGATGTGAAGTCGTCAGATCTCCAGAACTTTGTCATCCAGTTATGCAAATTTAGAGAAGGCAAAAATCAAAGAGATAGGTTGTATGCCAATGAGTGGATACATCGATAAGAGAGAAAGAGTGACAGGCTGTCAGGGAAGTAATTAATAAGAGAACCAGAGAGATAATAAATCATTTGTCATTCTGTTCCAAATCTATGTGAGTACTGTGAAGCACATGCTTTCCTTTGCCCATATCAGTAGCTTCTTGGAAGACTTTCCTTCATTGGAAGCTAATGGAAAATATTCATACACTGAAAATTCAAATACCTTTAATTGAGTTTCAGTGAAACGTCTCCTCTGTCTACATATGTCCCATGTATCTTTCTAAGTCCTTTTGTTTTTATCCTTCTGTCTGGAAATCATATATTGAAAAGGTCACTTGTGTTTCTTGCTTTGTGAAGAAGAGGAGAGCTGCTATGGCCGTAATGAAAACACTAGTACAGAATAACGTTCCCCTTCCCAGATAGAAGTGGATTTAATTAGCATAAGTCTTCCCTCTTCTGGACGGAAGAGAGAAATAGCTCCCAGGCTTTTCCGAGAAAAAAAAGTAATCAGAGATCTGTAAATAACCTTACCCAGTGTGTTGTAGAACAAAACATTTTAGTAAAATAGAAGAAGGAAGTTGCTTTGGGATGAGAGTTGTTCATTCTGACAGACTACACCAGCAGATAGAAACAAGATGCTTTCCTTATCTGTTCATGTATGTTAAAGAGTTCTCTGACAAAAACTCTCTTTCTCCCTCTTGGCAAAGTGATGCCAGCAAAGTTGGGATGAGTGGGAAAAAAGCATCATTGTAAGCTGGGCAGAGCTCCTTCCTCCTCCTGCTAGTCCTAGCCACTAGCTGTCAAGTTCTGCGTTAAGTTTGGCATCCAGCTAGTATAGTCGGTTTAGCTTTACCTGTTTGGGAGGAGGTGCAATAAGGGTTAACAAATCTGTGTTTCTGTTGCTTATTTAACCTTTAAAATCAGAACATTATAGATTCTGAGGGATTTGAAATGAAACTGCCATTCAGATTATGGTGACAGGTTCAATTTGACTTTGCTTTATGAGGATTTAAAATCAAAAGTTTTTACTTTTTCTGAAGTCATCCAGTGCCCTTTTTAGCTTAAACCCCAGGGATATTTTTTCGTTGTTCCTGATAGAAACTCTTTTGGCACTATCAGCCTCGCTAAGTTAGCATTCATCCCGGCTTTATACTCAGTGCTTTCTTTACTATTAAGAAGTACTGCAGTCCAGGTTAACCTTTTAGAGGGTGTCAGCGGTTTACAGGCATTCGGCCCGGTTCCGTGACTAATGGAAGGGGGACCCACAGACCCACGCCCCGGGAAAGGGAAAAGGGAAAAAGGGTAGGGAGATGGGCCTGAGAACAAAACAGCGGCAACAATCTGAGGAGAAACAAACTAATTTACTAAATAAGATATCGGAATGCAAAACAACACACTATAGTACAATATAATTACAATTTAAGCTGATAAATCCAATACAATGAAAGAGAATGTCCCAAAATCAAGGTAGGCCTTACTCTACTACTGACGATAAGACAGCTGGGGAATGAGATGCTGCCAGGACGAGAGACGGGCGGAAAAGACAAAGGTCTCGTGATCTGTGACTTTTTATCTTTCCCTCTGACCAGAGATGGTAACAGAGGAGCAAAGTCCCCTGGGGAATGTAGTAGTCCTTCTCTTCTGAGAACCAGGTACATATACTACATGACGTTATGATGTGGAATACCAATAACCGAAAATCATAAAACCATGACAGAGCGTTTGTCACAGTGCACTCTCAGAGCAACTGAATGGGCATAAAACTTTTCTCCCAAATCTAGTGCAATTGGTTGTGAGTTCCTAATGCCTGACATGAGATGATGCTGTATAGTATGGCTCTTACTAAAACCATTTGGAGGCAAAGCCCTTGATATTCTACTTTAATTGTAATTGTTGCAAAACATTCTGGGGAAATTACTGTCTTCTCTTTCTTCCACTGCTTCTAAGAGTTGTTTTTGTAAAGTATGTCTTTTAGCTGAAATCAAAATTCAGTTAAATACAGAAATGTGTAGGAACACGCAAATTGTGGTGGCACATCTGGGCAATGGTTCATCTGGAGTTGCTCAGTTGTTTCCTTTGACAGTAGCCAAGACCAGAAGCTGCAGAAAATGGTTTAATACCCCTATAAATGGACAATTTAGGAATGACACGGGGTGGGGAAGATTTCTGGCCATCAGCTAGCAACCTGCTTTGAACAGCAACCATTCTTTCATTTGATACTTGAATGGATGGGTGGACAGATGGGTTCATGATGGATGGATGGATGGATGGATGGATGGATGGATGGATGGATGGATGGATGGATGGATGGATGAAAAGGGTGATTCCTATCTACCTGCAAGTAGTAACAGTCCTAAATTGCCCCTCAAACCTTCCTCTTTCCAAGTACAGCCCCTAAATTTCAAACATAATATCTAAAAGAGAGTTTGGATTGTATTTTCAAAGTCTTCTTTAAGAGAAATATTCAGTACCTGACTGATTTTTATTCTGGTACCTAAATGCAAATACATTTAGGATGCCTGGGCAAATTTGTGTAGAACCTTGTCTGTGTTTCAAATGCACAAGTTAATGGGAATTCTGGGTGCAAAAGGACCATGAGATGAGAACAGTGAACAAATCTGCCTTCCGGTGATTTCTTTCCGAGTATTCTGCAGCCAGCTTTATTCTGAAAGTTCCCTTATGTAAACGAATGAGAATATGCACTAGTTTGATCTCCTCCTTTATTTCTGATGCTTTTAAGGGGTAACCTTTGGCAAAGCAGTAGCTTGACAGCGTCATTTCACCTTTTTTTGTCTCACGAGGAAACCATTAGCTTTCTGTTTTGTGCCTGTGAGGTTCCAGGTGAGTGCTGAGACAGGAATAAAAGAGAGAGATTGATTCTCCGCCTTATTACACCAGTGCTGTTCTGGGCTGACACTGCTGAAAATCCATAGTAGTGCACCGATACAAGAGCTGAACACACCTGGGGTGGATATGGCTAGGCTGAGATCGCTGCGCTGCTGAGGCCCTGAGATGAGGCTTCGAGCAGAGAGTGGGATCCGTCCACTAGAATGAACAGAGCATGAGCACCGTTAAACTAATGCAGCTCTAGAAGAGATTAAATACAAGTATTGATTTTTTTTTTTACCATAATATTAATCCAGTAGGATAATTGCCTCTATAAAAGCTGAGCTTTGTTGGATTAAATTATGTTCTAGCTTGGCATTAATAAAAATTTAAAAAACAACTCTCCTAAATCAGGTCTTAATAGAAATCCCTGGATGCTTTTAATTATTTCTTTATTCCAGTACTTCCCCTGCCATGACTTGCTTTTGTTTCTTGGTAATTACGTGTGATTAAAATAATATGGTAGACAAATGCAGCCGTAGAGTCATAGACTGAGCTTCCATAAGGCAACTTGGCTGGCTGGGCTGTCTTTCCTCCCCACACTTCACCTTGGTCATTTTGTGCTCTTGCCAGGGTCAAGTGCATCTCAGGATAGGAACTTTTTTGCCTACTTTTATTTTTTCAGAGTGTTACCACCCTAAATTTTCTTTGAAAATTAATTAGCATAATGTAATTCAATGAAGGGTCCGTTTTGAGAGCAGTCTGCAGTAACTGACGGCAGGATTTCCTGCGCTGTCAATAATTCACTTTTGTGTACTGTAATTGACCTTACAGTGATGTTTTTAGCTTTCCCTCATAAACAAAGAGTGGAAAATATTTTTATTTGCTTTATTTATTTCAGAAGGTTGAAAAAACAAAAATTCTGGCCAATTTGCTTCATCTATACTTTCAAAACCCTCCATTTCTTTCATTTAAGAAAGGTTTGACATCATTTATTTCTGTTCCAAAGTGAGTTTCTTTAATGCTAGCTCTGAGAGCAGCCAAAGCAGGTGCAAATCCAGCCATCAGTTTGCAATGTTGCGCCTGAAGGTTTCTATAAAGACACAATTTTTAGTATGATTAGACCCTCAGTACAAACATTATGAAGCTTAATACGTTTTGTGTATTTAGCAGACTGTAAATTAGAGGACCAAGCAACTTTTCTATTCAGGGGCAGATTCTAATTTCGGTTTAGAATGGAAAGAGAAAGTGTGTTCATTATGTTGGATAAATTGGAGCCCTAACTAGCCTGCCAGCAAAGCCACCTCTGCTGGTACCTGACCTGTCAGTGAAATTCAGTCCTCTCCATGCTTGCCTCTTCCATTGTGCTTGCAGAAATGCTCGAAGCAGCCATCAAGCTCTGCGCCACTTGGGTTCTATAGATTTATCAAGAAATCCAAGTCATCTTTCTGCTTGCTCTGGGGTTTTTTGATCAGTTTTCAAGTTGAGTCTTTGAAATGTCTGGATGGCTGCTGCAGGAAATCTGGGACTGCTCTCTTAGCTCCAGCTTGGATGTCTAACATATTCTTCTAGAAAAAAAAAAAAAAAAAGAACCCTGAAGTAGCAAAAATAAAGAAAATTAATGAAAGCATTTAACCCCAGCACAGTCTAAACTGCAATTCTAGCAAAAGCTGTAGTGGACAAGCCCATGGAGTGAAGGCTGAGTGGAGAGCAGCCCTGCTGTCTCCCAGCACATCCATTTGCGGTTACGCGGACGTCAGGTTTCCTGGACAAACACTAAGTTGAAATGAAGAGAGGCTGTAGCCTGGCACAGAGGACCACGATTCCTCAACACTGGGCTGTTCCTCTGAAGGTGCCAAAGGAGCCTTGTTCTTGTTTGTGTAGTGATATCAAAGTCAGTTCCCGTCAAACTTAATTGTAATGAAAACACATTATTCATTAAGTCAAACTGTCTTTGCTCACTAGCACAGCAGCTCTCCCAGGTGAAACTATTGTACTTTCCAAAGCAGGTGTTCTGTATCAAGAGCATTTTTAAGAGCCACCGAGAAACATAGATTTGATCTTCAGAAAAATCTGCCTTTTCATTAAGTAATAGTCAGGAAAACTAACTTCGGTGCAGATCACTAACTGCCTGCAGATCACTATCTTCTGCCCATCATAGATGGCAGAAGACACTTTTGGGACCATTAATAACTGAAGCTGTCAGCAATTCTTGTAATGATACAACTACACTTCCTCCTCTAAACAGAAAATAACATGATTTGTGTAGCAAAGACTACTGCTCTGTGATAGGGACATCATCATCCGTCATCCCTGTTTGTCTTACTTTGCAGGGAGCTAGTCAGGAAACTGGCAGTGCTTTCTGCTCCTACCAACTACTGGCTGCCTTCTCAACTTCCAATATGATGCAAAGGCAGCATTTGTTTTTCCTCTGATCAATTGGTTCTTCTGAAATATATAGAAGCTATGTCTCTGCACTCAGGCAGTTGGATCCAACATTTCTCAGTTTTTCTCCAGATGCGTGATTCAATTCAGCTGTGCGTTTGAGGGCCTCTTGGATCTGTAGTTGGTGCTGGCAGTTGTTCTGTGCTGCTGTGTTGGCTCTGAGACATTGTAACCTCAGATTCTAGCAATTTTAACACCTTTCTAGAACTTCCTATACTTCACTTGCCAGATACCAAACCTGGGCACAGCCCCTGGGTAAATCCCTGACGTAACAGTGGTCCCTTGGCTTGCTCGCAGACTTCTCATCTAGTTTCTGATTCTCCATCACATGCCCTATGTCCTGTTGGAGAAGTTGGTTTCCTAGATAAGTCTTCATATTTCTTTGAACACAGATAGGCCAGTGACAAGTGCAAACATCTAAGCACTTGGAATATTTTTCCTTTTAGTTTACGTGAGTCATTGTCAAGGACATCTGTTTTCTGCTTGCTCAGAAGCTTGACCTTCCACGAAGTCCTTAGAAATACCAGCAAGTGAAGCTTCCTACCGTCAGCAAGTCAGAAATGGTACTTTTCTCCCTGAACTGATGCTTGTCTTTGTTTTCTTCAACAACTGGGCAGTAATTTACATATTCCTCTCTACGCACAGCTCAGAAACAGTATAGAAGTTATTGGCAGGGTGTCATGGTTTTGTGATTTTCGGTTATTGGTATTCCACATCATAACGTCATGTAGTGGATATACCTGGTTCTCAGAAGAGAAGGACTACTACAGTCCCCACGGTACTTTGCTCCTATGTTACCATTTCCAGCCGGAGGGAAAAGATAAAAGCTCGCAGTA